>NW_010163488.1:15416-21985 GCF_000695765.1 Mesitornis unicolor | reverse complement strand
AATATATTAATGATATATAATATATAATAATTATTTTTCAACTAACAGATGAAAAACCTAATCATTCAATTACACAAGTTTTTTTCATAGATCTAGTAGACAAAACAGCCTACTCATTTTAAGATGGTTTCTGAGCTTTTAAATGTGTAAATACTCAGTGAGAACAAGTCCACAACAGGTTTAGATCTTCATGTGAAAGTCCAACTTTTCTAGCTAAAAATCTAGGCTTTGAGATCTTTTCTTTTTTTTCCAGAAAGCCAACTCTGTCTTTAAGCCTACATGCAGAGTTTCATTCAACACAGAAGACTGAATGAGGTTTCCAATCATCTCATGTACCAATTACATAGCAAATCAGAAACTTAACTTTAAACTTCAACAAGCAATAGGTAAAAAAAATACCTCATACAAAAAACTGCAACACAACACTCATATGTGAAAAGCGGACCACATCCCTACCAAGTTGCACTGTGGACTTACTTTGGGCACCTGGCAATAGTTTTTCCTTAGCAGAGCCACAGCCTGAAGCAGTTTCTCTCAGAAAAGTCAGGAACTCCCCTCAGCAAAGTGCCACCAGCTGCCTCAGCTCCAGCAAAGCTCCACAGGAGATGTTAAAGCCACACCACCCATAGCTGCTTTTCCTCAGCATCTGCCCGATTTGTGTGAAGATGTGAGGTGAAATGACTTCCTTTTTGGGTCAGTGTTCAAACCAGCTTAGGAATTGGGGAGGAACCTGACCCGATCGCCCTCGTGGAGGGGGTGGGCCGGGCCCCACCGGAGTTACCTCAGTGAGCTCCGCTGCTAGAAACTTCCAAGAGGCGCGAACGACGTGGGGCCTCGCGGTACCTCACGTCGCATCAGTGTGGCTCAGCACTTCCCGTCTCCAGGCGGGCTGGTGTCGTTTGTGGGGGCAGCAGGGGCGGCTCCAGCCCAGGAAGCCGCGCGAAACTGCAGTCTGAAGGGAAGCGCCACTTTGCCTGGCTTCTTTACAGCTAACGGTGTGGTAATTATGTGAGGATTTTCTACTGTTGGGATTTTTGTTTTTTTGGAGGGGAGGGCGGATAAGGGGTGTTGGTTTTGGTTAATGCCTCTGGGAAGCCTTATCTGTGGCACTGCCCGCTCTGCCTCACTCCCTGCCCGTGCCACACCGTGTTCTCAGACCGCTTCATGTATCTTCGCCGTTCCTCCATCGGAGCAGAGCTTCTGTGGAGCTCCGTGGGCTTTCCAGAGTGACTGTTTGTGGGAGTGCGGCTGGGGGGCTCTGTGCTGGGTTGTGCTTAAATGTGGTCATCTGCTGATATTTAGATGTATGTAAGGATACACTTTTCAGATATAGTTTCTGCTGTGTTCTTTAAGCTATGTTTAAAGCTGACTTTATTAGCTGTTTCTCATGGAATTTAGCTATGCATTCCTCCTGCGCTTTGGGCAGGTATTAAAATTCAGCCTTGTCTGTGCTGAAGCTGGCATTTTTTGCAGATAAAACCACTGGTCCATTCCTGTCAAGGAATTTGGTTTTAGCTTTTGTTATCTATTGAAGACACGTTGGTTTCTGCCGAGCTTAAGAACAGTTAAAGTAAAGCATATGTTTAAATTTGTCACTGAATCCAAGCGCTTGTTAATAGCTTTACTGAATTGGTGATATGTTTTTCAGCAGCTTTTCACTTCATCCAGATGTCATCAGTGCCAATGCTTAATACCTCTCTTTCATCAGAAACAGAGGCTGAAGTAAAACTATTGTCACAAAATTATTAAAAATACACAAATAGCATACTCTCTTTTTTTTTTTTTGCCTCTATCTTCAACTGTTGCATTAAGGATATGTGGAATTGGTCAGCTGCAGCCTTCCTCTGCCCCCATTGGCTCTGCATTTGTTGTAAAATATTTTTCTTACATCTGCTTAGAAACTTTGGTTTCTCTTTTCCTTTTAGCTATCATGATGTTTACTCAATATATCAGTTCTTGTACCTAATGAGTTTTAAAGCAATGAACATGTTCAGTATCTCAAACAGTCTGTTTTCGCAAACTACGAATTGATTTTCCTTCTCTCAGTTTTTTCCTGAGTCATCTTGACCCCATCTGTGGCACAAATGAAGCTTGTTGATAATAACAGGGACTTGATAGGCTTCTAATCTAATATTTGCTGCTAATTCCTGTTGTTTGTTGTTTTTTCTCTCCTTTCTGGGAAAAATCAAAGTGTCTTGAGTTTTTCTGGGCTTTCTGCAGTCTCCATCCCAGTCTCCCCCATCTTGGGACATATAGGAAGCTTGGTTTCTAAATACAGCATCATACCAGGATTTCCCCTTTGAAGAGTGCTCTAGTCTTCATCCTCTGGATAGTTACAAAGCCCATTAATAGTTTCATGTTTGTTTGGAGCTTCTGCTCAAAATAAAGACAATGTTTGTCTTCATGATACTGCTCAGATGTGTGCATGGCAGGTTTACTGCCTTGTTTACATGCACAAAGTAGGAATGTGCAAAGCTGCAGCTTTTTGTCACCTTTTCACAGACATTACTTGCACAACTAGATTTAAATTTTACCTAAACTTATTTCAGGTGTATTCCATATTTCCAGTAACTTCACCCTTGAAATATGTTAACTTCCAGATTACTAAGGCTGTTTTTCTTTATTTTCTCTTACTGCTGTTGTAACCTGACATGTGACAAGTATTGTTTCTTCAAGATGCTTGAAGCTATTGCAATTCAATCACAACATAAGCATCATTTTCTCTGTAGCTCAGTGTGGGCTTCCATGGGATGTCTCACATGACTTGACTCCAAGGCCAAACTATTTAATGTTATGGTTCACAAGACAGAGTCTTACAGCCCAATGTTCTTGCATAATATTGAAAAAAAAAAACCTGAGTCTGAAGTAAATTCTAAGCATTAGAAAAACTGAATCAAAAAGAGCAATAGAGTTCAAAAGTGGGCACTTTCTAATTGAAGTAAAACTATTATAGCAAAATGTAAGTAAATTCTGAGATATTAATGCATCACCATGTAAGGTGCTGATTATGACTTCTTAGTAGGTTACTTCTGACTAGTGTTAGTTTATGAATAAAAATAACTGTTTAATACACAAACATTCCAGCATATATAGAAATTCACTTTTTTCTATATGAATGATTGTCTGAATCTAGATACTTGCAACAAATTCTAAAATCAGTACATGGCTAATAGTTTTTTACTGTCACAGGGACTAAGTCACACACTTTCAAAGTTAATATATGCAAGTTTAATTTTTAAATAGCAGAGTGGCTGTCTGGAAATGATCTACAGGACAGGAGAAGTCAAAAGGAAATTCTGCTAATAGGCATTTCTTTTTGGTAGCACACTATTTCTTTATTTGCTGTGCTTGTTTGCTATAGCCTTCCAATTGCTTTTAATTACTAGAGCAATGCCTCTACTGTTCTAGCTCAGCATTGGGTTGTGAGTATTGCCAGTTATGAGTTTTCCTATGCTTTTCTTGGCATTCTTCTAGCTTACAGAACATGGAGCCCCAACATTAGGTCTGTAACATTGGCAATCCTGTACAATCTACAAAAGTTACAATCTAAAAAAGAATCTATTGAAGGAGATTTTCTTAACAGAAGAGAAAAATTGAGTCTGTTAAGTGGGTGCAAAGAAAAACTTGTGAAGTTATTTAAAACCCCCCCAAAACACCATCCAAATAAAAAGCCCGTCTTTCATGTTTTCTAGTAAGTTATAATTGTCAGTTGTTGTTAGTTATATGTAGTTGGTGAAAGGTAATTAGATTTGTTAGTTTAGTTTAACAAATTGCACATGGATTGATAATTAGTTTGTGACCTCAGATACTATATTCATCACATTAGCACTTTTCCTATGAACATTATTTTTTGAAGAATTAGGACTACAGAATGTACATTTTTTTTAACAAGCACTCACCAAACAGTTCAAGTAAATGACAGACTCGTAGAACAAAAATTACTTCTTTTGACTCCTAACCATTCATTAGTTTCCTTGAGAATTTGTGAATTATTTATTAAAACATTTTTTGCTACAGAAGTAACTTAAAGACTGAGTTTATTAGAAGTACGATTCATAAAGGGCCAGTACCCTCATTATTGTTTTAAGGATGAGGAACAGTCTTAGGCATCTTTTCTTCTATGCCTGCTAACATCTTATCTAGGAGGAGTTGGATGTTTGTTTGTTCTTTGGTAGTATTTGTATGTATGAGCATGTTTCAGTGAAGCTGAAACAAACATACAAGTCTGCTGAAAATTTTTGTTTTCCTTGAGCACTTTAACCTTTTTTGTTTAGCTTGATAATTTCATTTTTATTGCCAAATTTCTGGAGTTTTACTTATGATGCTGGTATAAGTGCTTTTATAACGTCAATGGAAGTGTCTCATATATTTCCGCTGACATGGTAACGGCCCTGGAGGAGCCATTACCATCACGTTCCAGGCACTGGAGCTGTTTCAGTGTCAATGAAGTGTCTCTCATACTTCCATTGATGTGGGAACGGCCCCAGAGGAGTCATTACTGTGTCAGAGCAAGTGCCTAAGTGGTTATGATGTCAGTGGAAGTGCCATTTTAATGCCAGTGTAGAATAGTTGTGCAAAATTCCATAACTGTGATGAAATAGGGGAATTACTTTTAATACATTATTTTGGCTACTCAGTGTAAAGTTTGAATATAAGCCTTGTTTTCATCAAAGCAGGAGTCCTAGAAGAAATGTAAGAGTAGCAGCTCTGGGCTATTTCTGTGTATAACTTCTAGTAACATTAACCATTTTGATTTGTTGTGCTAAAATGGATCATGATGAGGGTTGCTTCAGTTAAACGAATTCCAGAGAACCATTCATCTGTATGTCACCCAGACTTTTTTATGCTCTATTTTCTTTATAGGGATGTTGTGAATTACTTGGTTAGGGCAGCTAACGTATCCACATCCACCCTACCTGCATGCCCCTCCCCTTGTTGTTGTGACTTGACTTTAACTTAACCTAGCAATTGGTTATTGATTAAAAACCGATCTCGGCAAAAGTTCACCAATAAGGGTATAGGGCAGTGAAATATTTATTGTTAAATTCATTTTTCTTTTTAACACTCACTGAGTATTGAGGTTCATTATATATAAAATGATAAATGAAAATATAGAATGCACAATTAAAAAGTTAAATATTTAATGCTTTATTAGTCCATATAAATATATTTACACTAAAATGTTTGCAGGGTGGTTTGTTCTTATATAGTGAAAAGCAGATGGATAATTGAAGGAAGGAAAATATAATCTAACTAGGTTTTTAAATGCATCTTTTTATTTCCCGCACTGATCTTCATGGACATTTGTAAGCTATTGACTATATTTTTTCTTTGTATTGCACCTTTCCTAAATTTTAGTATCATGTTAGTCATTGTTTAAAATTAGCCTTAGAGGTATGATTGAAAAACAGCCCGACTTCACTGATATTAAAAACATCTTTATTACTTAGTTTAGATGTTTCGAATGCAGTACTTCGTTAATGCACTATAAGGTTAATTGCTTTTTATGTTGCATTAACAGGAGTGAAATGTATCTGAAGTAGAGAGTAGCATACATTCTTCATTCTCTTATTCTCACTTTCATTAGTATATAGTAAGGGAGTATGATAACAATGATCCTAGGATTGTAAATTGACTACTTGTATGTAACCACAGTTTTTGCTCTCTGAACCCTAATCCTAATTTTACTGGGAGCTTGAGATGAAGGTTTAGGCCTCTAGCACCATGGGTGGGGCAGATTAGAAAAGTGTATAGGGAGTCATGTTTGTGCAGTGCAACGCATCCATTGGCATGACTTTTGCAGTACCAGTATCCCTGGAGCTGTAGGCTTTTTGGTTCTCTGAACCTTAACTATAACCCTAATTTTGCTGGGAGCTTGGGGCCGAGGCTTAGGCATCATCAAAGCATTTGCCTTGCTATTGTTTTGACACTGGTTTTCCAGATACCATCTCTTCCAAATATGGTTCCTTTAATTTTTAGGCACTCAGTGCTCAGTTTATGCTGACTTGCAATCTCTTCCTTCCCTTATGACATTTTTTTACTCAAACATGCACAGTATCATACTGACTACAGATTTCTTCATTCTTTCATTGAGCATAAAAACATGTGTGGGAGATGAGACAGTGATTTCTGTACTGTTTTTTCCATGCTGTTCTGACATGTATAAGCTAATTAGCGAGATTCTGCATCCAGCGTGTTACATGCTTTGCTCTTCATCTTGATGACTTCCTATGGTTTGAACAAAATAGTTTAAAGTTCTTTTGTGGGATTTTATCTATGCTTTATCTTTTTTCCATGCCTGAGAAGTACTTTGAATTTTTTTCTGGTTTTGTTGTGACATATTTCACTTTTGCTATTTTCTGAAAGCCCCAGGGGCAGCAAGTACACGTGCTGTCAAACTTTTGTTTAGTGCTGATTGAAACTCAAGCCATTGGCTGCAGTTGTTGTTTGTCTGGGATGTATTTTGTTCTGGAACACTTTGATATGCAGAAATGGAACTTAGAAGAAATGAGCTGCAGTTCTTTTGAAAAGAAATAGACTTCAGCTTGTATGTTTTTGAATTATTTGGG
>NW_010163488.1:0-15385 GCF_000695765.1 Mesitornis unicolor | reverse complement strand
ATTCCTGCTAGATAGCCAGCATAAATCTTTGAAAGAATAGGTCTTTCTAAATAGAAGAGTGACCAGTGAGTTTTATTCACAGTAAATCTTTGAAGACCTTAAATGAAAACATCACAGAAACAATAACAAAACAAACCAACAAATAACAAATAAACCCCCCCAAAAAAAACCCAACAAAAAAAAAACCAAACACAAAACAAAAGAAAGTCTTTGTCTTCCTTACCCCCCTAGTGGAGTTTACGTCTACTTCTAAGGACATGTCAGACTCTGCTTTGTGTAATATTAATTCTTTGCTTGAATACTTAGGGGTGGGGAAACCTGCATTTGTTTTTAACGAGGCATGAAACTGTTGTCTAAAATGTATTTGTCTTAAGTGAGCTGTCCTGGTAAAGTTCCACAGCTCATTCCTCACTGGAGCTATTTCAGTTCTCCGCTACTTTAACTGTACTTTCCTAACTATCTGCTCACTGTGACTACTTCCATCTCCCCTGCTCCTTTAAAAAAGATAAAATTGTTGCAGTAGTAAGCCTTTACATATGTTAGCCTTGGATCACTGATAGGCCTTGAACTCCCACAGCTTCTCATTCATGTATACCTGCTGTTTAATTCGCAGTCTGTAAACCCTTATTCTCAGGGTTAGGTATTACTCATTTCAGAGAGGTGCAGTTTTGAGTCATCTTTGCTGCAAGTGTTGTAAAACCAAATAATAAAATAATGTTAAAGTGTTATTTTATTTTTTAGAGAGAACAGCATGTTTTTAGGTGTAAGGATTGCTGTGATTTTTGATTTTGTGTTTACTGGCTTTATTATGCAACTTCAGAAGTCTGGACACACTGGACAGATAATTGCATTTGTGCTTAAAGGCAATAATAAACATAGATTCGGAAAACAAAATGCTGCTGAATGACCTTGGAGAGGAATGCCTGAGGCACCATGCTGTGGCAGCTGACATCATTAACTGTGACTGTTATGCTCGGGTCCTGGAATTATCAGACTTCAGAGAAATGTTTCACAGGGGGCATCTTACGGATGTCAGTCTTTCATGCGCTCATTATGATGCTGTATGTGTTTCCTTGTGTGAGAACAAGGAAGATCTACCTTGAGGCGTATCAGGCAGTCTGGTTGGAGGTATTAGAAATCTTGACAGAGTAAAGCAGTGTATTAAGAGCTTTCACACTGATGATCCTCTTAAAAATGAGACTTCAGAGCATCTATTGCATGGCATGATTCATCTAAGACATCAAATAATATATGTTCTTAGCCTTTGCAGTCTTATTAACTTTATGCTTCAGCTGAGAAGTAAAATTAGTAATAAGTTTTAAAATACCTTATTTCTCCATGATATTTTTTGCATATACGTCTTGTGAAGAGTTTGATTCCTGTAATAAATAATTGAATCAGTTAACTGATGCCTGAGTGAAGTCGCTTTTAGGATAAAATATTAAAAAAAATATAAATTTGTTTTCCATGCTGAAAAGAAATTGAACATAAGAATCCTATATAACATCTTTAGAGCTGAGATCTCTTAAACTGTATGTCCTGTGCCTTTACAGACGAAACTATTCATTAGCATAATCTTGTGAATCCCTAGCAGAGTAAGTCCGTCTCATGACAAAATGTGCTTGTGAATATTTTCTCTTAAGGTACGTCAGACTTCCTGGATTCTGTCTTTGTAAAGACAGTTATAGTTATAAAGGATGAAAAGGTAAAGACTGTAGTCATTTCATAAAGTAACGGTGAGGGAAAATACTGGAGGACTTGATCAGAGAGTTAAAAAAAAAAAGAGCAAATATCTGATTCTTGTAGTGTTTAATTTGTAACTTAATTATTAACAGGTTATTTCTCTGCTCTAAACAATGGAATGTCAGCTTTTATCCCCTTCCTTGTATTAAAAGCACCTCATTTACCCGTGGTGTGAGAGAGCTCACCAATACTGATAATAAACAGTGCAATACTAACTTTCAAGTAACAGCAGAACAATCTATACCAGTTTCAGAACAGTGTTTCTTCAGCAAGCTTCTTCACAATGTGCTTTACTCTTAGAAATATTTTTCTTAGAGCTAAAAGGTTACTTTCTTATTTGAAATGCATTTATGAATAGAAAGAATTATTTTAGGAATCATCCATTGTTATCAGTAAAACAGTCTGTCATAGGTTTCTTAGGCAAGTTGTCACATTAAACTTGCCTATTGTAATGTAGTAACATTAAAAAGAGAATTCAAAATAACAGACCTAGATTAAAAAAACATTTAAATTCAGTCTTTATGGTCTTTGAGTTAACTGCTTGAGATTTGTTGCCCTGGAGTTCTGAAGCAGTAGGAGTTGGTCAGTTTTCTGTCATGAACAAGTGGCACTACAAAGGAAGGGACCTGTCAGGACTGAAAAGGAAGTTGTATGAACATCACAGAGAAACCATTACTACTTCTGTAGCGAAATTTCTAGATATCATTAAAGAGAGAGAATAGATTATAGATTCTTAGAAAAAATGCCTATTGTATTAAAAAGTAAGTTAGGGAGACTAAAAGCTTTTGAAGAACACCTCAGTATTGAACTTTGTTTTGCATATACTGTGGATTTAGATGTATTTACATTCAAATTGGGATTTTATTGGTACGTTTTGAGTGATGAAACTTAGATGCAGGGCAACATCAGTTACAAATGTGATCTGTTGTTCACACTTGTTCAGTGTAGATTTTTCAGATCCCTTTGTTAACAGTCTTGAGAAATCTAGATATTGGGCAGATTTGCTCTCAAAATACTTCATGTATTTTATACTTCATGAAGGAATACTTTTAAAAATATATTGACACTGTACATTCTGTTCCTGCATTAATGAAGAGGTGACTGTTTAGTCTTGAAGAGTTCCTGATTTTGTTTTCATGAGCAATTCACTCTGTGGTAAAAACACAGTTTTAATATTGTGCTCTGAGTTGACTGTGGATTTGAATGAGGCTTCTGAAGATTTCTGTATTGGCAGCAGCATATCTGAAGAGAGAAACCCTCCTGATCACTGGAGGGGAGGGAAGCCACCACCGCCAACAGCCACCAAAAAAATCACCAACCAAATGTTGGTTTTAAAGCATTTGGTTAAGAAGTAAACATGAGCCCTAAATGGGTGTTTGTCTTCCTGACTGTATGAGTTTGGACCCTGAAAGGCAATTAATGCCAAGTTTCTATGTTAATGGTTGCTAAATGTATATTTTGAATGTGTAGAATTGTAACAGTGGCACCAGACTGGTTTAGAAGCACTTCATAACTACAGTACAGGAAGCCTTTCCTTAAAAGAAACCATGGCATGCAGATGTCTGTAGTAGTTGTGTTGTCTGACTTGAGCCAACAATATCCCATAGATATTAATTTCATAGTTTCTGACTCTGATCCTTAGCTTTACACCTGTAACAGTAGCAGATGTATGTTTGACTATAAGTGTTTGTAAGGTTGGTGGTAATCATGTATAATGAAAGACGAGTTAAGCAAAACTGATTCTATTGGCTCAGGGGCTAATTGTTATTTAACCTAAAGCAGAATTTCCAGTAGCTGTTTAATGGTGTATAGCTCATACCTGTGCAAATGGCCATTTCTTATCTTTAACCAATAAAAGGTAATGGTATATAACATACTAGTCAATTAGCATGTATTTGATATCTCAGAATTTACTGTGACTTACTGTACCTTTTCTGTACTTAACCTATTTTAATTTATTTATGGCAGTGCTCCTTGTAAAACTTGTCTCTTCGTAAGTCACATGAAGTATTTACAGTGTACTTTGGGTATTCCATTGCTGTTCTTTTGTTCTTGTGTATCTGTTGTGTTCTTGGGTTTTTAAGTGGCAAAACTTACAGGGAATCAGAATTTAGTTCAACACTTAACTCCCACATGTCTGTAGTTATTACTTGAGGTCACAGTTATTGAACTTAGATGACAGTTGGGTTTATTCAGATTTTATTTCTGACTTTAATATGCTTTATCCAATGAGATATCTTAAGTACTGTGGAGTGTTAATTTTTTTTCATTTAATAGATGTGCTCCTAGCTATAATAAAGTAAAAATAGGACAATCTTACTACTGCCACCCACACATGTTTGCAAATGTGCAGACACGCACTCGGTTTTGTTGGTTTGTTTTTTTTTCCTATGGGCTAGTGCCCTTTGAGCAAGCTTTCAAATTTAAAGTGAAGCCTAGCTCTGTTAGAGTTGAGACATTAACAAAAACTGTAAAGAGAAATAACCTTTACAATATTAATCAGTATTTTTACTATATTTCTCCAACCTATAATGCCAGAAATATAGTTTATTCCATTAAATAATGCATTTCTGAATTCTTACAATATTTGCTTCATTTTCCCTTACAGTGAGCATGTCCAGATTTTTACAACATCTGGCATATTCATAGCAATTAGTTCTGGACAGGCTGTACTGTTGTCATTCTAAATTGCAAAGTCCAACCGCATACACAAATTACAGCTGGAAGTGTTTTAGCAAATGAGTAAGTGGTGTATCCTACTCACTTAAACTGTAACACTATCAAACCTGACAGGTATGACAGTTTGGATGCTTTTTTCTTTGATTAAAATTATGCTTTTTACAAGTTTTAAATCTCTTAGGAAAGTACAAATGCAAAACAATTCATGTAAATATTATTCAATAAGACTGTTTTGCTTTGGATAGAATATACTGAGGAATGAATCTTTCATAAAAATTCTGAATAAATGCATGTTTATTTGTAAAATAGATGTCCTTGTGAAATAAATGGATCTAGTATAATAACTGAGGCAACTTCTGTGGAAAAAAATGGTGATTTGTTTTACAAAGTCTCATATGGATATAAAGATCACCATCAACATAGTTCTGTTGTTCAGCTGCTTATCAGCTTTTACTTTCAACTTAAGTAATACTGAAGTTTATTTACAGAAATTACCTTTGTGGTTTTCCTGTGCCATAAATAGATGAAAAAGAAAAGAAAAAAATATTATCTTTGTGGAGTGTCCTGTCACTGTTGCAGTGATTGGTTTCTGCATCTCTCATCAGCTGAGTGCATATCTTTAGTTTTCAGACTTCTTTTTTAATGTTCAAGAAAGATATTTAATTGGGTGTCTCTACTAATCTATGGCTTACATCTGGTTAACAAAGAATTAATGTGCTCAGATCACGTTGTTTGTTATCTTGTTGTATGTATCTTGCTGCATGAACTAAACCTGAGATTGACTGCTGAGTCCTGGCCATCAGGGTTACAGAGCATATATGTTCAAATCTAATCATGAAATGCAGAAGAAATCAGCTAAAATGAACTAGTCGTGATTGCTTCATCAGGTTAACGGCTTTTTTTGGTAAATAACTGTTTCCATATTGTCAAGAATTGAAAGAAATTGTAAAGCCAAGTGTTCTTGAAAGCTTTTCTCTGACAATCCTGAGACAAAGGCAGTCTTTACTATGTGACCCCTTCATGTCTGGTTTTCATAATAAACCCACACACAGAGAGGCAGAGAAATTTGATAGTAGTGTACTAGCTGGAATGTCTAGAAGTGCTTCCCCCTGAATGGCATAGTTGAAGTGACTTATCATTTGAAATGTCACTTCCACATGGGACCAATGCAAACTCTGAAAGTATAAGGAATCAGTTATGATGTGTAATCACAATGTATCTTAACACGTGTATTCTTGTGACCTCTTTGCCCTCTTATTTTTTTAATAGGAGTATTTAGAAATTGTACATTTCTTCTCTGGTTCAAATCAGAAAAACTGAAATAAATTCAGTGGAACTGTTTTGAGCTACCAAGCATCTGTCCCAGAAGTAGAAATAAGCTATATTTTTAAGTGTAACTTGAGCATAAAACATTCATCCGTGGTCCTGAATAACAAAGACGTTAATGGAAAGTCTGTCTTTGATACCAGAATAATTATGGAATATGTAATAGCAAATTAACAGCAGAAGAAATGGGTGAAGATGTGTCTCATATATGTTTCTGCTCTTATTTCACACTAGTCTTTTTATTATTTGAGGCCACTGAAATATCTCACTTTACTGGCATGGTTCTATACCAAAATACCTACTTAGCTAACAGACTGAAAACCAGATCACTTTACCTTATGCAGTGTAAAACTATTACATTAAAAAAAAATTACATGTAATCTGTAAAAACTTTGGTTTGAGAGACTACACATTCAAAGTTTCTGTCTCGGATTGCTCTTTATGGCCAAAATTCCAATATTAGTCTATGCGGCTATTTGATTCTGCTCACATTCTGCTGAATGACCAAGACAGTTGTTCCAGGTTAGCTGAGAATGTGGGCCTCATACCTTTTAGTTCCTGTCTTGAAGTCTGGAGAATTTTGTACCCTGAAAGGTATAAGTTTATGCAGTAAGTTAGCCAAAAGATGCAAGAGCTTTAAAATAGTGGTGCACAAGTGATTCTAAATAAAACATACTTTTTTTGATTGAATTTTTATGTTTATAGGTAATGGGCTTTAAATTGCCACAACTTTTTATGTAAATGCCTTTAAATGTAAATTAGTGCAAGCAATTGGGAGAATATGTGCAGAGAACACTAAAAAACAAAACAGAAACAAAAATCCCCAACCTCTATACACCATATAGGATCTCCTGTGAAAAACAGCTGCTGGGAGGAGAATAATCATTCCAAGTAAATCCCTAATGAGCAGTATTTTGTGCAGCTAGATGTTGCCTCTCTCTGTATATGCACATACATGAACTAATTTTCACTAAATTTCTAGGATATATAATGCATGAGCCTGATGTGTGTGAAATCCTTCTTTAATGCTCTAAGGTAGTCATTTATAGTTCTATTTGATGTTTAGGTAAGATGCTTCCTCTATCAAATATGGTGATTAGTCACTCTTGAATATAAGGGATTTCTGGCAGCAGCAATCTGACTGTAAAACCTCGGAGGCTGGAAAGAAATCCTTCGTACAAAAAATGTCTCTATGTAGTTGCTCATACACCAGATTCTAAAAAAACCCTCTAAGCTGTCAAGAGCTACAATATGATAAAAGCAAGAATGATGAAAAGGAAATGGCACCTTGCAGCTGACCGTATAAAAGCATAAATTCCTCCTGGGACGTCTGCATATAAAAGATAGGTTTCACTACTTTTCTAAGAACACTGGATCACATTAACTTATTCAAATAGGAGGTCAGATCACAGTGTTTAGGTTTAAAGCTGTCCCACACAGTCCTTGATAAGAAAAAAATTGACAAATCACACTTTTGAATAAACTCATTTTAATCCTTTTCTTCCTTTTGAATAAAAATATTCCTGTCATGCAGCTGCCATTGCATTTAATGGCTGTCATTTAGTGAAATGGAAAAATGATATCTGAACATAATGCCTTCAAATATGGCTAATAGCATTTTACATGAGTAGAAATACTTTTATTTTACATGAATATGGCTGTTACTCTACAATTATTATTGAGGATTTAGCTGCTTTGCCTGTTGCAGCAGAATCATAAGAACAGATATGACTCTTTCCTGTCATCCATGTAAAGGAATAGTAAGCTATATTCTTAATGTTTTATGTAATTTTTCAGAGCTCAGCAAATTCTCTGCTAGTTATTACTTTGTCACTTTCATTTGGTATCAAATTGTTATATTTTAAAATGAAGCAGTGTTTGTGTTTTTTGATCTCTTTTCATAAGTATGCTTTTATTCTAGAATACATCACTCTTGTTGAGATTTATGGTAATGCCATTGTATAAATGGGTATTAATTAATGTTAAAGTACATTGTATATGGGATTAGAGGTGGCATCCACATTGGTACCAAGTGAGTTCCTAGTGATTAAACATACTAACGTTTCTAATTAACCTTGAGTGCACTGGACATAAACTGCACAAATCCTATGAATTGCTTACGTTCTTTACAGCTCCACTGAAAACAAGATGTACTGTTCAAGAATTGGCCATGCAAAGTAGTTTAAAGACCACCTGTATACTGTGTTGGCATTAGAAAGAGCCCAAGAGAATCAGACCTAATTCAGATCCACTCATAAGGAAAATCAAATAAATTGCAGAGCCAATAAAAAGATACCATTGGAAGGCTAGGTATATTTGGTTCTCGACTCTACTCCAGGCAGTACCTTTGCTAGAGTTCTTGTTGAAATTTCACAGATGGAGCAACTGAAATATATTGCCTTTTTTTGTGCCAGACATGTATGTATCCTGAAGGGGAAAATCAGACTTTGAACTGTAGTGAAGATGCAGCAGATCACCTCTTGATTGTTGGAGGATTCTGCCCCCGGAAAAACAATACAAGAGACTTATTGCGACTGGTTTTGGGAGTGTACACAATACTGTCATGGCAGGTTTTAACTGAGATTTGAAAATGAGGATAGTTCAGTCCATAGTTGATTGTTCTTTGAGTATGTGACTGAGACATCCAGGCTTATTTTGTAAGTGGTGTTTAAAAGTATAGAGACCAGAAAGAAGAAAATGCCATTTATTGAAACTAGGAATGGCTTATAGCATAAAAGAAATACTGATAGTATTTCTAAATAATGCAACCAAGTGTGTGACAAAAAGAGTCTCGACTGCAGGGCTCAAACTAACAATTTATTTGAACAACATGTGCAGATTCAATAGTCACTATTGCAGGTTCTATGGATACAATGGAGAAATGCCCTAGTTTTAAAAGCAAGACTACACTATTACAACCAGAAGAGATTTTTGAAATGCACTATTGCAACTACTGCAGTCACAATACAATACACAATACCCTAGTACAGCCCACAGGCGATTCGCGACAGCCACTTACAAAACTATTACTGCCCGTAAGCAATTCACAACTCCCAGGCTACTCACAAAATTCACTATTACAACTCTCAGATGATTCATGGAATGCACTATCACAACTCAAAAACAACTCAGAATACCACACGTATGTTAGTCAGTCACCTGTGACTATAAACTTAAAGCTTGCCAAATATTCACTTACCCCTCCAGGTAAGAGCTCCCACATTAGTTACCTTGGCTGGCATCCCAACCAAGGGGGAAGGTTCTCATCACCTGCCTGGCTGAAGTAACTCCCAGTTCCTAGCATGAATCTTAGGGTTTTTATTCCCTAATCTATAGGACAGGGAGCAGGAGTGTGCCTGAGTGGATTATACCACCTGGGGTGTTTGTCTTTAGCAGTGTTTCCCCTTACTTGTATTTATTCACGGGTGATGTTCTCTTCTGTATGCTCTGTTTCTTGCATATCTTGGTATTGTCTGGGTCTGTTAAAACCAAATGGAAACCCTCTAGCTTACCTTTGCCTTAAGTTTAGGCAACTGAATGTAGACTTGATTTGGACTTGGGGCCAAATTATTTGTTTGGAGGATTTCAAGGCTCAACTTAGGGTTTCAGTTCTTTGAATGATGCAGCACTGCTCTGTTTAGTTTTGTACATACCAGACAACTTGGAACTGAGCTATCTATGCAGCTCCCCATGGGTTGTCTCTGCAGAGACAGGGCCTCAAGGCAATCCAAGGCAAAGTTGCTCTTGCAACCCCTCACATGTTTCCTGGTGCACTAGACCTTACCGTAACCTGTTTAAACTATGAGCCGGACTGATCCTTACAAGGTGTTTGCTTAGAATGGTAGATTTTAGTCCCCATTTGCGGGGCACCATGGGTAGTTTCACTGAGATGAACTTAGCTGTTCTTATGAATCAGCAGAGATGCTGATTTCTAGCATATTTCTGATGTAATTTCAGTTCATAGCAAATAAAGACTCAACTTCCTTGTGTATTCTTGTGGGATTGTCAGCTTTTACTTGGAGAAAAGGGAGATCAGTGAAACATGCCCAATATGGAAGAATGTTGACCAAGAACAATGAACTGCAGAGATCTTCAGTCAGTGACTATTATTGTTTAGTATCTTTCTAAATATGAGCCTGTTCACATAACTAAATAGTTACCTTTGAAGCTTATGTACAATTTTATGCATAATTTTGATGTCCTAGATCATTGAAATAAAGCCAGACTGCTGTATGTGCATGATACTACTTCTCCTTTTATGTGCACTTTCTATTTTCAGTTTATTTGTCAACATGAAAATGCAGAGATGGATATTTTTGGCAACTCAGAAAAATTTGTCCTTAAAAATTTGGAAATTCAGAAGTTGTGCGGTATGAATTGGCAAGGTAGTCTGCAGATTTTGGTAAAATGTCAGTAGCTTCACTTCTGACTAGTAGCTAATTAATACTTGGTTGGGATAGAAAGAACTTTTTTGTTACATGAATTAAAATTGTCTTTTACATTTATCACTCGGCCAATGCTTCCAACTTCATTTTTTTGCTTTTAGTTGATATGATAAGATGCCAAAGAATTCCAGATGAACAGGTAGTCCTTACTTTTAACGTTCTGCTTAAAATCTAACTTAATGGTTTGTGTATTGAAATACTAGGGACACTGTAGTTAATAGATGGGAAAGTTTTAAGGATGAGGTGTGCGTGCGTAAACTTTCCTATCTATTAATTAATTTTTTTCACGATGTCACAAATGTCAAATATGAAACCTTAAGCTACAGTGCTGCTTTCTAATGCAATGTGCTCCTCTTGTGACTGCAACTATGGGATAAAAGGATTTGCTTTTCCTCATAGGCCAAATTAAATTTTAATTGCCTGTGAAAACACAAATGTCAAAAGCAAATCTTCAAGCCGAGATTGTGATCCTCTGTCAGTATGTTCTATCCCCATTTAAAAGTAAAATAAGTGTTTTCTTTACTTCAAGTATGTTTTCCACAGAATATTATCAAGTTTTATTTCAAAACACTCTGCTGTGATACATATGTGCCAAACAGTGTAGTTGGTAGTCAGACAATCTCAATTTATGTACCGTATCAGAAACAGTTATGCTTAACATGTCAGTTTTTTCATGTCTGATCATCTTGCAAGTACATAAAATTGAACATAGTTCGTTAAATTGTGTATTGTTGCATGTACAGTTTGCATACAGAACTCATAATCAACAAGAAACTTTCTCAGTTGATATAAATCAATAAATCTTCACTGTCCTTAATGCTGCATGCTCTGGAATTGACTCTAAGTGTCTTTTTGCTTAATTATAATTCTTATGTATTTTTTGTTATTCCAAGCCATCTTTAACATAAATCCTGATTCAAAATCAGTATTAGGCATGTTGATCTGCTATATACAACTCAGTAGCTCTTTCATACCTGAAAGTGCTGGTTCACAGTGATCCCAGAAAGAGAGGCAGTTGAACTTGAATGTAATATTTAAAATGGCATTTATTGAAGCTAAAACTATAAAGAAAGAGGACAGTATAGATTTATACACACAGACACACAGAATCGCTCGGTTGGAAAAGACCTCTGAGATCATCATGTCCAACTGTTCCTGTCTACCCCCTAAAGCATCTCCTTAAGTACCTCATCTACCCGCTCTTTAAATACATCCAGGGATGGTGACTCCCCCCCCTCCCTGGGCAGGCTGTTCCAGCCTCTGACAACCCTCTCAGTAAAGAACTTCCTCCTTATCTCTAACCTAAGACCTTATCTTAGGTCCTTTCAGGTACTGGGAACCCTGATTTGTGCAGCATTGAGTAAGTCTTTGGTCAGCGTACAGCATTCTGTGTGGTTTCTGTCTATGAAGGGGACCCAGTTTTTGGCCTTCAGAGTTCTGATAGGATTTTGCTGAAAGAAAAGAACTCTTTTCATTATTTGTTGTTTCGAATAAAAATGCTGATCACATGAGAACTTGTTGCTGCACTTTTAAATACAGGCAAAAGATGTAAATTTTGTTATCTCTGGTAACAAATGGCAGTTACATGCAGAGGCTCCTGTGTCACAGGTGGCCCACCAAGTTTATGCTGCAGCCAGGGGTTATGTACAGTGCAGCACAGGCTTAAGAGCATGCTGTGCGTGTAGCATAGGCCCGCTCTTACTCTGATTCTTGGATTATGAATTCCTTGATGTACAGTACTCTTCGGGTTGAGATCACTATAGCAGCAATGATTTTTATGAATGAAAGAAAATAGGAAATATTATTTTAGAGTCTGTAGGAATGCAGACATGAACATAATGGTTTCATTTCATTCAATTATCATTCAAATATGGCATGTAATTGTAAAACTTATGGAACTATGAAAGTGGAAATTTATAATGATGCAGTCTTAATTTTATTAATTTAATCCATAAAGCAGATATTACACCAAGACAGACATCAAATTAAAACTCTCAGGCTTTAATTAGCTTTAGAATTCTCTTATGTCTAATTTATATGGCTGTCATAATTAATTTAAATACTGCCTTCAACCTGGTCATGATGCAGAAAACTCCATTCAGTAGCAACCTTTAAAGAAATATTAAGTGAAATCTGACTTTGCAACCATGTTTTAATTTACAGTAAGATGTGCAATTGACATACATAATTTGGACAGTGTTAAAGTACCTTACAGGGAAGAGAGAAAACTTGAGAAGTTAACACCACCACATAGTATTGTGGTTACTTGACCTGTCATGCAGAAGCAATGTGTGGAAGTAGAGGTTTCTATGTTCTCTGTAGCAGACAATACTATTTTCCAAGTATCCTTGGGGTTGCAAAGGTACCTACATGCTTTTTTGCTCTTTTTAATCCCAAGACCCAAGTGCCAAAAAGCTGTAAACCATCTGAAGTGAGGCAGGAGCAGAATTTTGGTGTCTTTGGACTAGATTCATTAAAGATCACAGAAATTTGTGTAGAAATGTCAGTATGAACTGCTGTCTAGCATTTAAAGCTCTTATAGCTAAAGCTCTCTTGATATGTAGAGTTCTCTTTCTATGCATGCCCTAAACACATCAGGCTTTGAGCAGTTCAGTATCCGTCTTGCAAAATTTAATCTGAGTTCTAGAACCCATTAATTATTCCGTCTTACAGAATCACAGAATATCAGGAGTTGGAAGGGACCTCGAAAGCTCATCCAGTCCAACCCCTGCCAGAGCAGGATCACTTAGACCAGGTCACACAGGAACACGTCCAGGCAGGTTTTGACTCCACAACCTCTCTGGGCAGCCTGGTCCAGTGCTCTGTCATCCTCACAGTAAAAAGGTTTTTCCTTATGTTCACGTGGAACCTCCTGTGCTCCAGCTTGTTCCCATTGCCCCTTATCCTATCATTTGACATCTTGGTACAGAGTGATTCAGTAAATTATTCTCTGGCAAAGTTCTATTGATTAGGCTTTTCATAATTAGTTAATTAAGTTCTGAGTTTTTTTCTGTTGATGACTCATGGAGAAATTAGTAGTAGCAGCATCTACCTGTTAACGAATTCTCCAGTTAGGTAAGCCTGTAGCTCAATAGGTAGAATGGTCAAGTGTGGAGAAACATCAACAGGCTGCAAACCAAGGCACTGCAGAAGCTGGGATTCCCATGAGAACATTATTAAGAGACTACATAACAGCTGGGAATTATACAAAGGCAATCTTTAAAAGATTAAACTATGTTTATTATTAAGTATAACAGGACCTTGGACCTAAAAGCCTAAAAGTAGGAGTTCAAAACTCCACAGAGCACTGTGTGCCTGGGTTATCTCGACCAGAACACTGATTGAATGGTATGCATAGTGTGTGGCAGGATATCTCTGTCTTGGAACACCTGGCCATAAAGTATGGGAAATGATGGATGGGAAAGTGCTGTAGTATGTGAACATTCTGATTGGCCGCATAGTCGGGTCCTTCTCTGTAGCTATAAAAGCTAAGGTAGAAAATAAAAATTTCACTTGGCATTCATCTGCTGAGTCGGTTTCTTGTTTTCAGCTCACCGCAGTCAAGGAAGTTGGAAATGCATGTTTAGTTTTATTACTTAAGTACAGGATGTTGAAATCAACATCAGCAATCTTTTCAGGAGGTTGTCCAAACCCTCTAGGCAAAAGCCCTTCTGAGACACTCAACTGTGATAGTACAGATTAATTGGTCTATTCTAGTGAGAAAATAGCTCTGCAGCTGCTTTTTCGGGACTTCCAGAGCATGCATAGAAGTCATTGCAGTGTTTGAAGGAGTGCTTCTGTTTTATGTTTTGATTCTGTAACACTAAAAAGTAGCTTTTAAAATAGAAATTAGGAGCCAGAATTTCTTTTCTATTAGTGAGTGTGAGAATCAAATTGAGTTTTGGGGAAGCGGGGAAGAAGTAGAGAGAGAAGGGATGGAGAGAAAGAGATGGAGGCTTGGTTAGTAACAGATTTAATATAACTCATGATGTCATTAGACAGCTTTTAAAAGTGAAGTAACATTAGGATGGCATATGCAAGTTTAGCTCTATGATAGTTAAATGCAGTTTCATATGAAACCATTAATACAACTTCCACTTACCACTGTGAAAGAAACAGTGCAAAAATGGCGACTCTAAAAATAAATAATACAAAGAATTAAAAATTGGTTTGTGTTTGTGTACTTCTATAGGCAGAGCTCAAAGCTGTATGATTTGTTTATTTCAAGCAGCATTATATCACCATATTTTACGCAAATGATTAATGAGTCTTGAAGAGTGGTTGGTGTCAGCGCTCATCTACTCTATGGTAGACTGCAGTATAAGTTCTGTTCCAGTGATTCACCTCAATATCCAATAGGCTAATTGCTATGACACTTTATTAAGAAATTGGAGCTAGACTGAACTTCTTATTCCAGGTCAGGATGAGAAGGAAATAGTACCTACCTGTCAGAGGTTAGTGCTGGATTTGGAGAAGAGGCATTTTATTTGAAAAAAAAAAAAAAAGTCAAGTAAGCTCTGAAGCTGTGAGAGAAGTGAAGGATGCCTAGTTTGTAAATCTCTACTGGTGAGCTCTGAGTACAGGAGCTTGCATGTACACCCCGGGGGCTGCCTTAGTGCACACCAGCTTGAGTGTGTGTCGGCTTGTTGCTCTCTTACCTTTGTGATATGTTCCTGAGTGGTTGTGTCATTGACAGCAATCCTTTTTTTAATGAAATTTAGTGGAGATAAATGTATACATCTGGGAGTCTTTTCTTTAAAAGTTGCAGATACACATGTGTCCTGATTTGAGCTAAATAGAAATGATTTTCTGTTTACTGATTTTACTTTTCAGCTAAGTATCTTCCAAGTGGCTGTACTTGCTGAAACTAATGACATGTTTTTCCAGACAGTGTTCACTTCTACAAATGATAGTGTTTGTATGTTATGTAAACAGGGCAAGGCTACTGTCTCGCCATGCGTGCCATATCTGCACCTGCAGGAAGGAGCACCCAAAACTGAGCAACTAGGTATTCCATCCCACGTACATCATGGTCAGTATAAAGCTGAGGGACCACGAGAGTCTTGGTCCTTTTCTTGCTCTCCCTCTTGCTCTTCTTCTGCAATGGCTGAAGTCCAAGTAGAACCCTGCTAGTTCATTGGCCTCCAATCCTGATCTGTGAGTTCTTGAATCCAGTTCCTGCATCCTGCTCC
>NW_010163487.1:0-37118 GCF_000695765.1 Mesitornis unicolor | reverse complement strand
CCCGATTGAACACAGGTTTCTAACTCCTCCCTCCCTCCTGCCTTTAAACAGGCAACATCTCTTTGTCATCCTTCAAATTACCCACTGGCCAAATTTGAAGCTGATTTTCAGTCTCATAGTCTCTTTAATTAAAACCACAGCACAGTAGTTCCAACCGTTAGCAAATGTAAGAATGGTTTTGGGGGCACAGGTTCCTAGTGCAGCACTGTAAGTACTGCTGTTCCTGAAACAAAGGGAAACACTCCCAGGCAAATGACACCCCATCTCCCTGCAATGGCTAACTGCTTCAAGACCTTCCAAGGTAACTGGGCAGTACAATACAAAACTATAATGATTAGTGACCCATGTAAATAGAATTAGATATCAAACACATAGTCTTTAAAGGGGAGTAGGGAAACATTTATTTTTTGCTAAGAGAGAAGGCTTTTCCAAAGAGCTCTCTTATCTGTCTTTGTTTTGTTACCAAGAGCAGATGCTAAAACAAAGCCAAGCTTTGAAGAAGATGGCATATGTTTCAGAGATTATGATATCATAAAGAAAGTTTTAAAGTTGGTGAAAAGAAATGACAGAATTTTTATCCCTGTTGCCCCAAATTTTTTTGTTTAAAATTTTAACTCAAACTCTTGGCGTACACTTAGAAGAGAGATCTGTGGGCTTGTTGCCAGAGCTTTTATGTGCAGAATCATGGTCTCTTGGATTTTCAAAAGAGGACAAAAAAGCTAGACTGTTCTTGTTAGTTGCAAAATACATACAATGCAACAAGCCGACAAGTGCTTTTACTTCAGCTGGGTTTTCAGTGACAACATTTAGAGAAAACAGTGAAGCAGTCTTATTCCACATTCACTGAGCTAATCATAGGCAGCTTTTTGAGAGAGAAGAGCCTAAGATGCCTTACAAGAGAAGAAAAAAGCTCTCTGAATATCAGTTTGCTGCAAAAATAGAGAGCATACAGTAGCGAGCTAACTCAAATAGAAAGGGCCAGTGCTTGACTAAACTGTATATCTTCAATAAAAACACCAGTTCAGCCTGGCAAGAGAACATTACTATGGGAAGCAACTTGTGAACCTAAGTGCTGCTGACTGGCTTCTGAGATAGGGGCAGTCATGTCACAACTACTACAAAATGAAACTTCTCATGTGAAAGGAGAGAAAGGAAGAGCAAGTCAAATCCTTTAGCCATAGGTATCCTGGCTGTTAAGTAATCATTCTGGCTATGCTTGCCCCTCACTGGTCCTTCTCCATGTGCTTTTAGAACTTACAAAGCAACTTTTCATTGATACTTCAGATTTTCCCTAATGACCTCAACCAATTAATCATTTCCTAGCACTGACAAACTTGCCTTCATTCACAAGGAATGTCTGCTGAGGAAGGTGTTACTTTACCAAGTGGTAAATAACAGAAAGATGTAAGAGAGTTCGATATCCTTTGGCCTAAGCTCCTATTTATCTGAGTGACTATTCAGCCTGTACCTAACAAAGCAGGCACTGTTCATTAAATGACAGCAGAAACTTTGCTCATATACGTTGGTTCATTCATTTCCAGTATTTTTTCAGACTGTGATTGATTTCAGAAGTGAAAATGCAGATGCTTGTCTAGCCAAATATTTGTGTGCACTTAATATTATATCGCATCACATTACATAGAAACCCTCACCCTAATTAAACTGAGGTATGATCAGTGTCTGGATAAACTTGAAGGAGGGGGCATAAGGTGAGTTTACACAAGTGCTGAATAATCCAGTTTATGTGGAACAAGATACTCCATTCTGCTACAAAACATCTGTCTGGAACTGCTAAGGCATTTTTAAGAACTCATCTTGCATTCTGTGTTTCTTCAGTCTCTGTTGTCTTCTTTGTTGCTTGTAAGCAGTAGAGGAGGATGATATAAAGCCCTGGAGAAATTAACTAAGTAGACACTCCCTGAAACACCATAGGAAAAAAAAGCAAACCAAACAACTGACTTTACAAAGTGAGAGGAATCCTAGTAGATGTGATTTGAAAGAAATCAAAAGAGCTTGCTGATTAATATGCTTAATGGTATTTATAAAACATTATAAGTCTGCTGAATGCTTTCAATGTATAGATTATAAATATATTAGTTCAAGTAGCTAACACAAGAGGATTTCTGAAGTTGGAAAGCTGTGCTTTTCTGAATTGCAGAACTTTCATATTTATTCACAAAGCTTTAATCTTTCGTGCTGATAAACAAGTGTCCAAATATATTCAGAATCACTTACAGCAATTGTCTGCCTTTCAAATGTGGAATACAGGATAAAACCTTCTTTGCAAAATGCAACAACAAAAAATAAAGAGCTAAAAAATATGTACAGTTTTCATTTTTATATATAGAAAATTTAAGAACCATATTTATTGCATTAGCTACGCATCTGCTCCACATGGACCAAATATCGACTTGCTTCCTAGAATGGAGAGTGACTGCCAGTTTGCATTTAGTTCTCCTAGTTTGATCAAGTGGATTTAAGTGAGCTGAAATGACAACTGGACAGTTAGCTATCCCATACAGCCTAACCACTGTCATATTTTGAAAAAGAATAGGAAAGAGCTGGTTGTAGGTGCAGTTTTCCTGATCATATTTGCATCTAGCAAATGTTACCATCTCGCTTTCAATTCTTTGTAGTGTGTCCATAGCTCCATATCTTTTAACGTGAATTTCCTCTTGTTCTTAAGACTGATGTCAGATCAGAAAACTCAAGCAAGGCAGTGAGTACTATGATATCTCCCAGCATCATATACTACTAATGCAAATTATGTGAGTCTTTTTATGTACTTTAGTGCACCTACTGATAACAGAGAACATGGCAAATTTCCAAGACCGCCAAAACCAAACTTGTACTTCTATAATCTTCTAGAAAATGTACTACATAAATGCTACCTACCAATCCAAAGGGTAGATACGGTCAAATCTAGGATGTTTTTCTAAGAATCTGTATTTTCACAGACAAATATAGTGCTAAAAAAACAAAGATAGAAAACCTAAATCTCCTTAGCTGCCGCACACTGTCATAAAGGAAGCAAATTCAGCATTTAAAAGGTGAAATTTTAAGATCATCTTGAATCACTTTAAACAGACTTACGGACTAAGGGAAGCCTTGTGTAGTCTTCTTCAGCATAAGAAGGGGGCAAAAAAGGTTTTAATGTAGAATACTTATTCTAAACAATTCTGAAGCATCAGATTTTCTGGTTACATACTGTGAGACCCAGCTAGCAATAAACACTGGTAATGGAGGAGTAGAGAACTACAGAAGAGGAATTACACAAAAACTGAACTGATTGAGAACACTGAGGAAGAAAGAAGTAACGCTTTTATAGAAAAGCTATGGATAAAGAGCTAAAAAGATCAGAAAACCTACTCTGAAAAACGAACAATATTAACACCCAAGCAAACATCAAATTACTTACACATTTTCCTTGTACTAATTTTAAAATGTGGAGGAAATACAGCACAGAAAGTGCTGATTGTGCAGTGCATCTCTCTGAGAAATTGTTATACTTGGATTTTTAAGGTGTATGTGCAATGATGGGTTGTGGTTCAAATTGGTATTCAACATTTATATATAGTTGCATTGCATTCTTAGATGGGTGAACTTGTGTTCTGTTGTCTTTCATAAAAGTGCAATTAGTTATGCTATTTGACCCTTTCCTGTGCCTGAAATTCTAGCTGATCTTGCATCCCATGTCAGTGATGTTCTAAGGGAGAAGTGGGGTCAAAGTTTTGCATAAATGCAGTAAGAGATTACTTCAAAAATAAAACAAAGAAATATGTGTTTGTACTACAAATTGTTCAAAAATTGTGAGATGAATTTTATTTTTATTTAAGTGCATACCAGAGTGAAACAGGATTGAGGCTAGGCCTAGATTCTAATATTTCCTAAAGACTGATGGCTGAGTATATGTTCACAGTTTGTGAGCTTACTGAGGTATAAACTGTGGGAAGAGCACCCATTATAGACAAATATATCCACAACTCACTGACTTGCTTTTCTGCTCCTTCTGAGGGGGAGGAGTTGTTGAGTCTGTAGTGATGAAGATACCTGATGACAGTCCAGAGAAGCACAGTATGACCAGGTGCCCAGGGCATGTTTGAACAAGGGGTTCTGAAATTTGGTGGGTCTCAGAAGGTAGTGAAAAGCTTCTATGCTGCAAAGTCCAAAGGTATGCACTGCGTCCCAGCTCTGTATTGTTTAAGTAGCAAGCACCTACCAAGGTCCCATAAGTGGACCCTCATTTTCACACCAAGGAGGTCAGGATCCATGGTCTAGATGAGAACAGTAGTGTGATCAGTGCACCAGGACCAGTCAGAGCCCAATCCTGACTTGTGATTTATACACTGTCCGTATAAACTGTAATTATAACATTAACCCTAAGATAAGGATGCAGCTCTCAAAATACTACAGACAATATGCGAAACACTACACAAAAATATTAACTTAATTTGCCCAGATTTGTTTGAATATACATTTCCACAGAAAATTTCAGTTCTTTCTAACTTCCAGTTCATAGAATCATTAAGGTTGGAAAAGACCTCTAAGATCATCAAGTCCAACCATCAACCCAACACCATGATGCCCACCAAACCATGTCCTGAAGTGCCACATTTATATGAGGGTGACTCTAGGGTGTCACTCTACCACTTCCCTGGGCAGTCTGTTTGAATGCTTGACAACCCTTTCAGTAAAAACATTTTTTCTGATATTCAATCTAAACCTCCCCTGGCACAACTTGAGTCCATTTCCTCTCATACTGTCTCTAGCTACTTGTGAGAAAAGACCCACATCCACCTTTCTACAACCTCCTTTCAGGCAGTTGTAGAGAGCGATAGTGGCTCCCCTGAGCCTTGTTTTCTCCAGACTAAACAACCCCAGCTCCCTCAGCTGCATAACACTTGTGCTCCAGACCCCTCACCAGCTTCATTGACCTTCTCCAGATGCACTTCAGCAACTCAATATCCTTCTTGTAGTGAGGGACTCAAAACTGAACACAGGATTCGAGATGCGGCCACACCAGTGCAGAGTACAGGGGGACAATCACTTCCCTAGTCCTGCTGGCCACGCTATTTGTGATACTTGAGTATTACTAGAATATTTCTATATATGCATAGAAAGCTTTTACTTATCCATCAAGTAATTTTTATTAGACTAAACTGTTTGTTTTCAAAGAGCAAACATCCAGCATAAGTAAAATCCCTTAAGAGAGAGTATTGATTAAGTAAATCTTGTTGCTTTTCAGTTCTTCTAAGAAAAAGAAGCAATAAAATATTCAAACTCTGGCAACAGTATTTAACTTAGATTTTAGTAGTTTTTGGGAGAGCAATTGATTTTATTATTGTATCTAATGAAATAATAGTCTGTATTAATTTTAGTGATACCCTTAGTAGTAGCAAGGATACATTATCTGTAGAAATCCTAGCTAATACTTCTGTGCTCAGTAATCTGCCATATGTTCTATCTCAGCTCTTTATAGTGTAAGACGCATCAAACTATTAGCAGAGGCACAAATATGAAGATTTGAAATAGCAGGATTGAACTATGACATCAAGATTAAAAGGGAGAACAGAAATTGTGAGAAAGAACAAGATGAGACCAGAAATTAAGTTCTTTCCAGATGGTAGGAAAAGACTTATTTTCCATTTAGCTTACAAGGTAGCCGTTGCCCATGCATATATGGGCACTCAGACCCATATATATATATATATCTATATCTATAGTAATATATACCTATGTATATGTA
Source organism: Mesitornis unicolor (assembly GCF_000695765.1). Lineage (NCBI taxonomy): Eukaryota > Metazoa > Chordata > Aves > Mesitornithiformes > Mesitornithidae > Mesitornis > Mesitornis unicolor. The sequence continues at coordinate 31,372 of NW_010163487.1, read as the reverse complement.
TGTGTGTGTGTGTATATGTATGCATGTATGTTTACACATGATTTGTTTTTTTTACAAAAACAAGGACTCAGGTTCTGCAGGCCAGAGCAGGTACTGACAGTTTGCCTTCCCTAAAACTAATTGAATTAGAGTGTTGGCAGAGCTCACTGGAATATGAGAGCCCTTTCTGAGAAAGCCCTATCTTACTGATACTCTCCATAAGTATTTTTTCTTTCTAGCATACCATGGTGACAACTACTGCTACTTGTACAAATAATACAAAACAGTACCTATTAGTGTTTCCACTTTTTAACAAGCCCCAGACAAAAAGACTCCTTTGGTGAAAGCCTGGCCTTCTTCATAATTATTCTGCATAGTATTGTGTTTGCAAATAAAAGGTAGAGATCAGCTCCACAAACTCTACAAAACTTTTGAATTCTTAAAGACAAACCTGAAAGAAATTACTTTTTAGCTGAACAAAATATTTAGGTGAGAATTATTTTGTATTTAACAGGCATTTAAAATTCCTTAAAAGCTAAAATGTTAAAAGCTAAGCAAGACAATATTGCTTAATTTTTTCCCCCTGCAGAAAGGGGGAAAAGGTCCATTATTGTGGGAATTTTAAATGGACAATGTGTTACTGTTTTTCATATTGTCATGCTTGAACCATCCATAGACTTGAAATAGAAAGCTGTTAGTTATTTCCTAGAAAAGGAACAGTATCCTCATGTCTTCGGGTAAACAATGCAACTTAAGAAGTCTGAACAACACATAGCACTGAGCTCCTTCCAGATTTCCATAATGTAGTTTTCTCAAGCAAAATTCATCTGTTCCTTGAAGTTTGGCTATGATGACAGGATACATTGTGAGGCATATAAACATTCCAGTCAGCTATGTCTCGAGGCTGCCTTGGTTTCAATTCTGAATTCCATATGCATGCCAGTACTCCAAAATGCTAAAAATAAGGAGGAAAATGACCAGAAAATGGAAGACTGAGCAGTGAAACTCTGGTCATGCAAGAGGAAGCAAGCAGATGCCTCCATCTACCCTTTTGCCTTCTTACGTGGCGTGCATCCAGGGACACTTTGATTCCGGGAAGCAGATCTTTATTGTTGCTGGCCTATTAGTGGTATCAAATCAGGTATAATATTTATTTTCATATTGATATGCTGATTTTTGTTCCTTTGAAGAGTCATGAGACTCACCAGTTGATTCAGCTGTCCTTTCAAAACATGCTGGAAATGAGACAGCAAGATTGAAATCACACTTATTGACACAATTTTCCACAAGAGCCATCTGATACAATACATATTCTCCTAGCTTTGTTGTGTATTTCCTTAGTTAAAAAAGAAGACATGTTTTATGACCAGGCCTAGCTAGCTGAAGAACAGCCTCATAACAATCTCTTATCAGTATTGGATAATTAAGCTCTATCACCTTTGCTGTTAAAGCACATCTTACATTTTCAGTTGCTATAATATTAAATTATTGAATTTACATGTAGTTGAACAACGAAGATGTGATGTAGCCAATTTAAGAATTTACAGGAAAATGTATTAAACAGCTTACATGAGGACTGTTTGTACATTCAGACTTAAGGTTCTGAAATATCACTTATTAGTTTCAGTATTACAAATAGAGTTTTATATCCATGCTGGTGGCAAAACAAGGGGAGAGATAATCTACATGATGAAGTCAGAAACTGCAGGATACAGGAAATGAACAAGCAATGTATTTGGAGGGCGGTGAACTGCCAAGCATCACACCAGGAGTCGTGATATGCTCAACAGGGTGCAAAATAATTTGTGATAATCTCTCTAGGAAGGTTGTTTTCCACATTATGTATTATTATTTATTTTCTTCTGGTCAGCAGTGGCTGATTCAAGGACACCAGAAGAACATTTGGCTGAGAACTACAAAGAGAAAATTGGGTACAAAAAAAAAAGCTAGCAGTCAGATTAAAATAAATTACATTCTCCACAAAAAATATTCTTTCAGTTAGCCTGAAATAAAACCTTAGCTTCAGAGATTTAATCAGATTTATTCTTCGCTTTATTTCTGCTACCTCTGTCAGACTAAATCAAAAGTTGTAAAGCTGAAGTTTTTAGACTGTAGCACCTCAGGTATGACCATAAATCCACATTTAGTTATTTAGTGAAAAATAACTCGATTGTGAATGGTGTTAAACTCATTCAAAACTCCTGTTTGCTTCTACTTCTTTCATTAAAGAAGCTGACTTCTTTATTTTTAATGATAAAATCTTGATATTCAGTTATGCCTCATTTCTTTGGACCAAATTCACCAATGACAAATGCAAGAGCAACTGTCTTCATTTACAGAATAAAGCTGAATCTGCCAGTGGCCATAGTGAATTTATCTAACTTAGGCAACATGAAGACTGACCTTTTCTCAAACCTCTTTTGGCCTTTGGTTCAGGCCAAATCTGGTCTTTTTTTTTTTTTCCCCTTCATTCGTTATAGCCCCTAGAGGTTTGAAAACTGAAAAAATAAAACCACAAAGGTTTATCAGCAACCCATGGTCTCTAAAACTAAAGGGAAGAGAACATTCTGGTAAACAAAAAAAGAGCTGGACTAGAAATCTATTTCTTGCATGCATCAGGATAGAGCCAGCAGTTTATAGTCCATATGCCTGCTTATGGCAACATCAAAAAGGGTCATTTCAGATCCAAAGAACACTGAGGTAAAGTCTAAAGAACAAAGTTTCCAAGCAGTTAGCTCCTGCTATATAGGCATCAGCAAAAAAAAGAAAAAAGAAAAAAAAAGAAAGAAAGGAAGAAATGCAGATAAAGTATTCTTAATGCATCCAGGGTCAAAAGGAAGTACTTATTCACATAACAGATAATTAAATTGTAGAACTCATGGCCACAGGATGTTGTGAAGGCCAAAAGGATAAATGAGTTAAAAAAATAATTAGGCAAATGATCAGGAAAAAAAAAGATCCATTAAGGGCCATTAAGCACAAAGATGTTCATGCAGCCTCTGGCTCAGGAAATCTCAGAGCCACAGATTGTCTGAAATTGAGAGAACATACTAAGAAAATGCTCTACAGTTAGCCTTTTATGAAATTCTTTTCCTAAGCACTTTTACTGACTACTCTCCAAGGAGGATAGTGACTATATAACTTAACTAGTTCAGCTGCTCTTATATCGTTATGCACTAGCTTGGTATGTATACAATCTAAATAACTGAAGTGGCAAAAATGTTGTCTCTAACATGTTAAAATTTTAGTGCCATAATTATATTAATTTTCTTATTATTTTACAGGGAGACTTGTTACTTATTTTCAAGAACATTACTTTGAAATTGGCATATAAGAATATTAAAAAAACCCATAGCTTTTATAGACAGGGATGAAGTTACTTGGACCATGATACAGCTCTTGCTATAAAATTAGATATTGTACAGTAAATATAAGTTAAAATTTCTATCAGAAAGACAGTAAGAAGTCAGTGTAATAGATTTCTGCTATAGTCATATACTCTTTATGTATATCTGTGTGTGTATGTATGAGTGCATACGCAGAGACTGAAAGAGATTTATATGTATACAAATATGTATTGACAACAACATACTAAAACAGCTCCTCCTCCTCCTCCTCCTCCTCCTCCTCCTCCTGTTTGGAATTATATCTTGTTTTAAGCATCCTATCATCACAGGAATCATACTGCATATGAATTGAAGTATGGAAATGTCAGTGGCCAGATTGTTGAGGTATATGTATTTAGATTGCAATTAATTCTGTATCATCCACTTGTATTCTAAAAATCCATAGCTTTTCATGTGCTCTTTTTGTTTTGAGCCAAGGAGGTAAGCACCAGGAAAGGATTCTGGGTACTTGGCCTATTAAGCTTTCTTCTCAGCATCTTGACTGTATAATCTAACTGGTTATTACTGTCCTTATGTTATTCATTCAGTGAAGATTTACATATCTTATTGCCACATATCTACATTAGTGTAACCATTCCTCCTTCCTCATAGTTCTCATGATTGGAGAGGATCCCAGTTGCTCTTCTATTATTAAAATTTTAGTCTGTGGTTCAGTGGGTATTCAGGTTGGAGCCCCACTTTGCAATGCACTGTGAAATCATGGCTGCTTCCTGAGAGTGCTTACATTTGACAAAATGTGACAGATGGATCAAGCAGGCATATGGGATGTGAAGTTGGTAGTGAGAAAGGCTAATGGAGTGTCTGCAGTTGTTAAATGAACCAGATACTGTGCTTTGAACTTCAATGGCAGTGTACAAGCAAACTTGAATATTTTAAATAGGAGGAATCCAGTCAAGTGCTACATTATATCAACCTGCTTAACACTATTTGGATTTCTTTATTTCAGTAGTGCTTGAGATTGACTCAAGCTGGGTTGCACATTTTGAAGACCACCACTTTCTACTGAAAGAAAATCTATGTAAAGGAAACTAGTTGCTACACCAAAGATCTAACAATGTTTCTACCTTGATCAGCCATAAAAGCTTCAGTGCAATCATGCTTAGATCAAGCCTAAGAAAAGATTAATTCCTTCTGAACTGAAAAGCCACATCACAAACTTAAAATACAAAACCTCTATTTGTAGTGAATGCCATTACCACTCCTGCATGGGGTTAGCTTGGGCATCACTAAATATCTTCAAGTGGACTCCAGATGCAGTCACCTCGCATTACACAGATGGTAAATTAATTTCTAGTAGATGCCAAATCTGTAATTTGGTTACCTTTATTAGCAGCTATTCATTTAGAATGAAAGAAAAACACCAACAATTCAAACTCCTGAAAATCAAAGGGACTTGTTCTTCTCCTAACTTAGATTTTAAGTCTGTAACTTATCTTCCTGTTGAATGATGAACTTACTCTGGGTGTGGAAATGGAGATATTTTCAGTTACTTTCATATATATTATTATATTCCATTAATCCTGATTTGTGGGACCAAATGTAGATGGAAATTATATTAAACCATTTATTGTTACTTTTCTTTTTTTTTTTTTTTACAACTCAGTAACACTAGTGACTGTAGCCACAGCCGGTGGCATATTTAATAGTGAAACTCAAAGAGAGGATGTGCATGCACTAAATTTGCTCTCTTCTTTTAAAATCATTTTAATCTGGGAATGCTCAGTACCTCTTAGCAGATTGTTTTCAGTTGTGTTATTCTTGGTTGGGAGGTAGGTATGAATTTAGTAGGACAAACATTACTGGAATTCCTTTATTATGTACACATATAATACGAACTCTGTTTTCCAGAAATGTGTTTTCATCAGCTTTCAGCAGTATGACAGCTCCTGTTATACACACTATGGATGACGTCTTTTTTCTTGATGCAGCTGCGGAATGGATTTTCTTAGACTATTCTTCACAGCTAGTTAATTTAAGAAATATATTTATGTGTGAGTAAGCTAAAAAGAGAGTAGATACCTTATTTAGAAAACGATTCATGTTTGGTTACACTTAGCTATGCTGTTCTTGGTGCAAATTAGTGTTAGGTGACCTAAGTGTTAGTAGTGTCCAAAAGGGGGGAATCCCTCCAGCCTCCCCTCTACCACTTTCCAGCTGCACACTCACATGTCCCAGGCACAGAAGAAAAGTCTCCAAATCAGCTGCCTGCCCTTCTTAGATACAGCTGCCTATAAAACTGGGCAAACTTGCAGATGGCAGCTTCCATAGTTTTTGGCATGTTTGGGAGTCGCTTCTGAGATGGTCTTGCCCACAGCAAAATCTGTAATTGCTACATGTAGAAGGCTCACTGCTTGTCTCCTCTGATGTGGGAGCACAGACACCCACAGACAATACTGAAAACTTGGCCTCATTTATTGTAGCTTAAAGTGCCAAGATACAAAGACCTGGCCACCCCCTTGCTCTGACTCCTTGTTGAACACACCATGTAGGAACACAGCTGGGCTGACATCCAGGGAGATTTTGGTACATGGTGCTCTGGTTTTGCTTTGGAAATCTCCCCATATCCAACACACTCAAGAAGATAAGATCCTTATACTTCAAAACTGCACTCAGATCCTCATCTTGTGTACAAAGAGAAGGTCCGTTTATTTCATACACCGGTAAAACCTAGGGAACTGAACTACAGAGATATTTCAAAGTATCTGGTTAGCTGAAATTATACAAGAAAACAGTTCTTAAAAACAATAGGATTCCAGTTGAGCCACCTGATCAAAAAATTCCTTTGATGAATTGTGTCTGGAGATCTGCCTTATTCCTTTTTCATTGTCTTACTAAATATGAAGAAATAATTCCCAAATAATTAATTTCCATCCTTGAGAGCATTCAGCAGAAATAAAGCATTCTGAGAAGATAATATATATGCATGGCACAAAAAAATAAGCTGTTAAAAATTTTCAAAGCAGTACTCAAGGTTCAAAAATCTAAAATACCTGAACCAGAAATCTTTTAGTCCATTAGCAGATATAAATTGTTTATCAAGAGTTGTTATGTGAGATAAACAAAATAAACAAACTTTCTACTGTGAAAACATAAACCATATAAAATTACCATAACTTTCAGAAGAAGAAAAATAATGAAAAGCTACTAAAACATTTTCAGTTGCCATACAACCACAAAAAATTGCTGAAAAAAACTTGGAAGAAATCCAATTCCAAAAAGAATCAGAACTAAATACAAATCTAAAGCTTACTCCATTTTAGTGTACTATTGTTTAGTGTAACAACATCTCAGTAACACACGTAATTGTCTTTTGATCTCCATTTCAAAGATTTTATTAATTATACCTCAGTACTGGCATCCAGTATGCTAGTAATACACTTTCTCTTCTGAGTTTCTCAGAACTTGAATTTTCCCATCTTTTATCTTAAGCTCATTAAAATGCAGCTTAAATTCCGTATGAGAGATTGACTCTTTGAAAATTGTAACTTGCATACATACCTTTATATTTTCATTATAGCATTTTTTCTTAGTTCCTCAGTCCTATCTTTGAGTGCACCACAACATTTTTTAGCACATTGCTCTTCAGTGCAATTTTGGTCTAATAAAAATCTAGGACAAAAGATGGCTGTGGTACCTTTGTCAGTGATACAGATACTAGTGAAAGCATTAACTCTAGATCTGAAAGCAGAGAAATTGCAGGCAGACAGAGGATGCCCAAGTAAAAAAAGTAATATAGTTTTTAATTTCATTAATTCCCTTGAGGATAGAGCATTTCAATGACCTAGATAGGCTAAGAAATGGAGGTCTAAAATATTTTATTGATTTACTTATATTTATAGATCAATTGTACACAAAGTTCTTTGTCCAATGACTGCTTCACTGAAAGAAGTAAATGTTTCTTTTAGACTTGGGTGCCCATCTTCAAATTAAATTGGTTACAGATTTAATTAATTCATCTATCTTAAAATACTTTTTGCTTTGTAGATGCAATTGGATTTGAAAATGGAGCAGACCTAAAGAAAAACTTTACAGAAGTTGGTTATGGCATCAGCAGTCACTAAGGACATCTATTTAAATCATATAATACAAATGAAAGAAGTTTTATACTGCCTTTCTTTTTACAGAACTCAAAAAAAAAAAGGATGAGTCCAACTCCTTAGTATCAGAGCACAATTCTATGAAAATTAATAGATACACTACCTTACTTCAGATACCATTTTCTGGGAGAAAACAATTCTACACCTCTAACAATCTGAGGAAAGAAGAGGACTATATTTACAAAACTAAGAAGTGGTGTTCTGGCATACACAGTTTCTACCTCCTATAGCATTATACTAGGTGAAAATAAATAGAAGATATACTAACTATTGCTAAAAAAGAGCAAAGCAAAATCTAGATTTAAATCAAAAACATTTCAGATACATTAATGCAGGAATGTAGGTGACAAAGGAGTGTTTGGTTCCAAATATATGATAACCATGGAAGGTTTTACCTCAGATTTTGTTGCGAAATATATGGATTTATGTCCTACGTCTTAATAAGTTGAAGAGGTAAAAGTGAGAAGGCTGTTCTAGCACACTGGCTTCATTCAAGAACTGTGGAAAAAATGTAGCATGTTTCAAATGCATCATAGTGCAATAGAAACTAATTGTGAAATACATAGCAAATCAGGTAACTACTATTTCATTACTTCTTTTCTGAGATTCAATCCCCATGATACTTAGGGATACTGTTTGCGTACCCTAGCTCTTACTGAGTTTACAGAAATTTTAAGCATACAGGAATGTAGGGTCAAACTTTCAACTTAAAATGAACCCTGTAATAAAAATTTTAGTAATTTCTTACTTGTATCATTACAAATAAAAAACTTTTGTTCTGGAAATTTGTGTATGTGTGTATGTATCATTGGAATAATGAACATAACTAGAGACCACAAAGTATTCATCAAGGCTCCAGTTTTTCTGTACATCAAAAATAAACCACACCATGAAAGTTCACAAAACTCAAGCAAAGCGAAGGACCTGGTTTCTGGTTTTCTCATAAATCAGAAATAGAGTCCAGGTTCATAAACCCTTTGGGAAATTTGAGCCAAGTTATAGTTTTTAATGAAATCTATGCAAATAATGGTTTTGACATTCTCATTTTTGGACACTTTTTAAATACTAACTTTGAATAAAATTCAAGGGATTAATAATAAAATAAAACACTGACTGAACATCTTAAATTAAATTATTTTTCAAATATGTATTTATACACACACACGCTTGGCAGATACTCTGTATACTGCTTCAACAGAAATGTTAAATGTTTAGAAGAATGTTTTTATCTCCCATTGCAAAGACTGATAATAATGTTTAAGAAAGAGAAAAGATCATCTCTAGCATTATTTTTTTTCATTAAGAATAAATTATTGTAGTGGGATGGAAGTAGACTGTTATTAAAAATAATTTGGATGTTTTTAATATTTTAAATATGCTTCTTTTCCTAACAGGACTAGGAAATGCATTTTTGAAGCTGAAGCTACATGGGAATCTCTATCTCTGAAAAATAATTTCAGAAATTTTATAGGTCTATGTGGGAACAAAATTTAGAAACATACAACCTAGTGTTCATGTTCTTCCATTCAGGTAGAGAGACAACTTGAGCATGGGCCTTTCACCGCCAGGAAAATGTTATTGACTATATCTTTTTCTCTCAGTGTTTTACAGGGAAATTTTTCCAATTAAAATTTCTTGCATCTGATAAGTTCCCATTACAACCAAAGGAGTGACAATTTAATAACTGAAAAAAAAATTGATGTAGCTTGATGGAGCTAGGCAATAGATAATGGCACCACTTTATTAGTCACTAAAAATAATTCCCAACTTCCAGTACTTATTATTTTAAAAGCTTTCTGACTTCTTCTAATATGTTTGCAAATTAAAACCTCAAGAATTGTCTATCTGAAAAAAAGATAATTTCCTACATTTAAAAAAACCAACCAAACTCAACCGAACAAACCCCAAACCCCCAAACACTTCAAATTAAGTAACAGTATTGTTTTCCAGTAATAGTGCTGTTACACATATTCCCTCTCAAATAAACACCCTGCAGTAGATAGTAAGAATTATATGTGTACCTTAACAGTGGAATAGTCTTGAATTTCTTTAGGTCATCTTTCTCATTAAAAAGCTATTTCATTTGCCAATGTATTTTTACTTGTCTTGTATCTCCTTATATTAGATGATTATATATGTACGTGGGCCTGAATATGTTGTTTGTTTTCACTTCTATGCAGCTCACACAAAGAGTGGCACTGTTGATACTCAATGAACCAGCCACTAAATTTGTCTTCCACAATGAGTCTGAGATCAATAACTAATTTTGAAAACTGATTAGTTTGCAGCAGGGAAGTAGACACAGTCCGAATATTGCCAGAGGATATAATCAGCCAGTAAATAGCAATATTAGTGCTGTAGGTAATAGGCTGGGAACATCAGAGGAATTGAGTATGGCCCAACTCTCTAAACTAAAGGCCTTGGCATAAAGGCCAATTCAAATTCTCTCTTTTTCTCTTTTAAGCCACGTGACTTGTAAATTGAACTTTATAAATTTTGGGTGTGTGTGTTGGAACAAAGCTTATTTTTATCACATTCTGTGCTTGGTGACTAGAGTGTAAATGCATCCTAATAAAGCTTGCAAGTGCAGCCTTGGGTGATTATTAAAGAACTACAGACATTTTTACAGATCTTTGCTGGTTGTGAACTCCAGATGTTTCCAACATGAAAAATCTTATGTTCTAACAGTTAATGTTGTATCACCAGCCATTCAGAAGATGTATCTTCTTATTATAGCAGAAATGTTGCTATGGTGATAATTGTAAAACTGTAACCTAGAAGGAAGAAAACAAATGTGTTTGGCTCAAAGGAGGGTAGGTAGTGTATCAATTAAGCCAATGAATGGGAAGATAACAAAAAAGGTAATAGGAAATTAAAAAAATTATGCATGAATCTTGGATACCATATGATATACCGCAATTAGCACTTCCTTTTATTTTTGTAGAGAACGCATCCTCAGTTAGCTGTGTGGACAAATAGCATCCTGCCTACATGCAGGTAGATGTCACTACTGTCCAAAATTACAATGCTTTTCCACAAAGCTCATAGATAAAAAACAACACCACTCAACACTTGCTCACATGTTTATAGTCCCCTTTCAAAGAACCCATGTGTCTGTATGATTAACATTTTGTATTTTGTGTTTTGGTACTGAAGTCTGAATTTGATCCTGAAAACTGTTACAAATAACTATAGGATTTGAACTGTCAAGAACTAGTGAACTTAAAGGATCAGAAGAGAAATAAGACTTCATGCAGGTCTGGCCATGGATTATTTGGGGAACGGTCTATACTTGGGATTGCCATGATTTTGAATTTCTAATGAGTCTAGAAGCTGTAAATCTGCCTCAGGCTTATCATGTCGGGTGTCACAGGGCTTTTGGGGCTCAAACCACGGAAGGACCCAAGTCCTCTGTCGCCTCTGCTGGCATTCTGCTCATCACCTCGAGCTCGTTTTTCTCTATGTCTGCTCATCCATTTCATCATTTGTTCAATGGGAATAACAGCTCTGATCCTTTTTACAAAGAGCTTTTTCAGATCGATGGGTGAAGCATGCTGCTATTTTCTAAGCTCCTAAGCAGCCATATATGTGAAAAAACAGTGACTCCCATTATGAGCATAATGATCAAATATCCTATCTTAGTAGTCAGCTACTATTGCTGCTGCAAACTGCAAATGGTTTCCAGCTCACAAGCAAAGAAAATTTCTGGCATGTGCTAAAGACTTCACCATTATCATTCATCCCATTCAGCTTGATTAGACTAGAAACAAACAACAGGAAATCGTCTATCTCTATGCACATCAGCCCTGTTTCAGGAGTCCTTGTCATTGGAAAAGAGAGTGAAACCCTGTCACTTGTCCTTAAATCTATACTCTCCATCATAGTTTCCTACATACCAGGAAAGGAAGGAAACATAGTAGATGACATTTCTTATTAAATTTATATGTTACAACAGCGTGCAGTGTGCTTGAAAATAAATCACACAACAAAGGACAAAATGATGAACAGGCACACTGTAAATCTCTTGATGTTTTCAGGTAGAAACTGAAAGTCTTTGTGCGAGTTATGCATTAGTCAAAACACTATCGAGATAAAAGCTTTCAAGTGATATTTTCAAGCCATATTAGTTGCTGTAGCTCTGCACTTCACTCAGACTGGAAAGTAGCCAACACGCGTGGCTTGAAATCTGTTAACTTATGTCTTGAGGGATTTTTTTCCAGCTGTATTAAAGAATTAAGACTGGGCTCCCCAACTCTCACTGCACTGCCTGCATGCTGATCCTGGGCAGGAAAGGAAACAGAGGCATGGTGAGGTAAAGGGATTAATCCAAGGTCAGATTGAAAGTTAAATGTAGGACTGAAGCATAGACGCTTGCTGCTTGATTATGTTGAAGGCAGAGAAAACAGTGAAGCCTTTTCATTTTAACTTCAAAGAAGTACAACTGTTTTGCACGTGGAAGTGCAACAACATGCTATTGTTGAAGATTTTACATCAAGGCAAACCACAACTATGACTCAGAGCACAAAAACCTCATATTCAACTTGTCTTAAACTGTGTTTCTCCACACATACTTACCTAGTTAAATAGACTTAGACTGAAGAGTTAAAAAAAAAAAATCTAGCAAAGAAATAGAAAACACCAGTTGAAAAGGTTAAAAATAAAGAGAAAGCAAGCAAGCATAGCTGGAACAAACATCTCCAGAGGCTTACATTGCCTAACAATTTGAATCAGATTGTGGTTTTTCCTTTTTATCATTTTTTTCTCTGTTTTACTAGCTGAGCCAGTGCTAGTGACAGGCATGAAGAGAAACTGTATGAGGGAGACAAAGGTCAAGATAATAGTATTACTGTGCCAGTGCAAAGAACGCTTGAGTAGATGGCAAAAACTAAAGGTCATTTAATAAATGTGTTTTTCATTTTCTCAATGGAAAAACTAGAGAAATGTAAAGAATCTGCTGGAAATATAAGCCAAGAAGATTAGTTGAATTTTTTTCACGATAATGAGGAAGAACTACCCAAGAATATTTTATTTTGGCTGTATTAGGCCAAAACATTCTAGGGTTTTAAAAGCAAAACAAACCAAAGAAAACTACATCATGAAACAATTGCATTTAAGAAGTCCCTGCTAGAATAAAGACAAACCCACCCAATGCATATTCAAAGCCTTTTGCCTTGCTCCACGAGATCTCTCATTCTGATCACTCTCCTCTTCAGCCCTCATAGCTCTTAGTGAAGTTGCCTTGTACAGTCTTTACATTTGCACCCAATGATCAGCCCTTTCTGTACCTGGGTCTCCTGAAAATGTAGGAGTAAGATAATCCATATGTGTGTACCTAGCAAGAGACTAAAACTCACAGAATATACAATTCAACAGATAAGTCACAAGAAATTAAAATTAATAACAACCTGCCAGTAACGTTCCAGTGGACACATGATTTGTGAAGACTAGAATATGCTTGCATGCAATTGATGTTTTCTTTAAGTATTGTTCTTTGTGTGAAAATGAAATGCTAAAAAAACATACCACCATTTTCAAATTTCATGCTGTGACAAACTGTCCTTAATATTTCTTTTGAGACCCAGGGATACCTATTCAGGCCATCAGGTATACCTTTAATAAACACACAAGTTATAGCTTTTATAGACCAACAGAGGAGAAAAGTATGTTCAATATGTACAATAAAACTCTAGGGTTTGTGGAGGGCAGTGATGGCGAAGACCTGTTGTAAGCCAACATGCTAACCTTATCTGGTTTTGTGTTGTCCAAAGACAGCAGTCAGTTCTGGCTCTCTCAGAATAGAAATGAGTGTTTTGACAGCTAAAAGAACAAAGAATAAAATGAAAGAAACTAGACAGCTAAACAAGACAATAATGAACTTTTTCAAAAAGACTGCCTTCATTTCCCCGCAGAAATTTTTATTTGCTATATCATGGAAGATGCAAATACATCACTGTGGTGCTGTAGCCAGGTGTACTGGGATGCCTCCACTCCACTTCCACAGGAAGTATCTCCACTGTCATACAACAAAGCTTTACAACCTTAAAATAATTTTTGTAGTAATGATATAAGCATTCAGATTGAATGACACTATTACTATAAAGTTTTGTCCCTTTGGCACATGGCCATTCTAAGTTAAATAAGCCCTCCCAGTCTCTCAAGCCTACTTCCCCCTTTTCTGATCTGGTAACTCCCTTTCTTCCTCTTTTCCTCCTAATGCCTCTGCATATTTCTGTTAGACAACAAAAATGACAGTCCAATAAATAGTTGGGTCACAGATTTGTGTCTCAGGCTCCTTCAGGTTTGTGGTTATGACTCAGAAATAGCGCTTTTTTTTTTTTTTTGGTAAAGGAAAACTATTTGGAAGACTCCAGATTAGAATCATAGGCAAAACTGAGCCATCTTTTTTTGTATCTCTGAGCTTAGGGTGGGTTTGACTCCAGCAGATCCTGAAGCACTTGCACACAGGAGACAGAAGTACTTGAGAATAAGAAGTATGTACCCACAGATCCTCCAGGGACTGATGCTCCACAGAGTGTGTACACAGTAAGCAGCAAAAAATGTACCTCCATGTATCGAATACTCAGCAAGACTCTAGGAGAAAAATTACTTATGTCATGAATATGGTGAAACAAAATGGGAAAAAAGACAGAGAATCAGAATAAAATAGGCAAGAAAGGGAGAACAAAGACACACAGAGAGAAAAAGAGGGTAAGAGCAGTGGAAGAAAACAGAACTGTCAGGCACACTAAATAGGCATAAGAGGAAGAAAGAGTTAAAAAAAAAGGGACGTGTGATGCTTAAACTTGCAGTAATCTCCTTTTATCCAGTATATAGGAAACAGTCAACCAATTAAAGTACACAAGTAGGCTCTGAAATATTTTACCTATTTTACACTTGAGAAAGCAGAAACAATGGGCTTATATAACCAGTTCACATATTAAGTCACCAGTGAGTGAGATGTGGCTCTTTGACCTACCTCCATGCAATACTTCTCCATGGGAAATAAAAAACATGCTTTCACTCCAACTTTTTCACTATATGCAGCACTTAGGGCCCCCTAAGGAACCATAAATTTTGACAGTTCCTCATTTAAGGTTTGCATGCCAGTTTCATGGTCAGGAAAGCCCTACCAAATCTCAGTTTTCCTATGGCTTGACATTCAATGCAACCTGCTTCAAGTATTTCGTAGAATCATAGAATGGTTTGGATTGGAAGGGACCTTAAATATAATCTAGTTCCAACCCTCCTGGTGTGGGCAGGGACACCTCCCACTAGACAGGTTGCTAAAAGCCTTGTCCAACCTGGCCTTGAACACATCCACGGCTTCTCTGGGCAACCTGTGCCAGTGTCTCACCACTCTCATAGTGAAGAATTTATTCCTTTTATCTAGTCTAAACCTACCCTCTTTCACTTTAAAGCCATTACCCCTCTTCCATCTTGCCCCTGTAAAAAGTCCCTCTCCAGCTTTTCTGTAGGCCCCTTTCAAGTGCTAGAAAGCTACAATAAGGTCTCCCTGGAGCCTTCTTTTCTGCAGGCTGAACAACCCCAATTCTCTCAGCCTGTCCTCAGAGGGGAGGTGCTTCAGCCCTCTGATCATCTTCATGGCTCTCCTTTGGACTCACTCCAAGAGGTCCATGCCTTTCTTATGTTGATGGCCCCAGAGCTGAATGCAGTACACCAGGTGGCATCTCATGAGAGTGGAGTAGAGGGGGAGAATCACCTCCCTGGATCTGCTGGTCACACTTATTTTGATGCAGCCCAGGACATGGTTAGCTTTCTGGGCTGCAAGCGCTCCTTGCCACGTCATGTTGAGCTTCTCATCAACCAACACCCCCAGATCTTTGGCATTATGTAAGTGCTGCAAGTGGTAAAGCTAACAAATTTTCTAGCGTTACCTTCAAAACAAGCTATGTGTAGCACAAAATTTTGATGATTACAAGTAAAGAGGCCAAGATAGTATCAAATTCCCAATAAACATACAAATTAACTTCCTCTCAAGGTTCATCCACTCAATTTCTTAATTTTATCAGTCAATTAAATGGCTTGTCAGAGGAAAGTAACATAGTCAATCCACATACGTGTTATGTGTTACGTACTGTCAGAACTTACTGATGCACGGTCTTGGCAGGAATGACAGTTATTATTAAACATCAGCTGGCAGAGGCAAATTGCACCGATTTTAGTCAACTAGTAATGACCTGTAAAATTGGTAAAAACTGTAGGAGGAAAACAATCTGCCACCACACAAATTAAAATAATGAGTGACAACTCACTGGAATACTTTGTTGCATTTGTTTAAAAATCCAGCAGAGAAACAAAACCTATGCTCATTAACAGAGAAGGTGTCGGTACATAGGAGGTATATAGTATATGATATATGGTATGTTTATTCATACTACCTGGGAAGTGATGGAAAAGTTTGCAGCTACAACTTGGAAATGGGCTAAAAGTCAGTACAAGTGAGTTCTTTAAGATGTCACATTACGCACTTTACACAGAACAAAATGACCACAACAAAACAGCAATCCCAGATTTGACCTTCTAGTCCCCAAATGTCAATGCCTTACAGAAAACCTATATCCCATCTGACAGAACTGGGTGACCTTGACCCAGAGGAATAAGAGATATTGGATTAGCTAGGCATATGAGTGCAGAATTTCTGCTTTCTTTGAGAGCTTACAAATGACTGAAGGAGATAAGAAGTGATTTTTTGAAGCTGCACAACCAGATTCTCTAGCTTGTTAAGGCTTCTTCTTGCTAATGTCAGTGAGCTGCACACCCTGTGCAAAAGGATTCTGTGGTTTCCTTAAGTTTTCTGTAACGACTTTTCCTGCCAGTGAAACCAGATCCTGCACTGTTTGACCTTGAGTGAATTATTTGACCATGATTTGTGTGCAACTTAAACATAAACTAAGAACTACACGTAACATTGAAAATGTGCATGACCCAGGGATTTAGCCAGTGGACTAGGCTTACACAATACTTTGGCATGCATAGGGAATACACATGCACTGTTGATGGGCATTCCAAAGGTAGGAATAAATTTGACTTTTGTGAAGGTGTACAGTATAACTGCATAAATATGTCCCTATAAGTGGTCAAAAGTTGAGCCCAAATATTTCAAAGGTACCAACATAATTTATTACCATATCCTATGTAAGATTTTCTGAAGTGATAAGGGAATTAAACAACAAAATGTATCAACAGCTTGGTAAATTAATTTATGAACTAGTTTCTTGAAATAAAAAAGTACATCCTGCACTGTTAAAGACTATTCTTCACTTCTTTTTTTTTAGAGTATGTCAGTTTTTTAGTAAAGTCAGGAAGCTTGCTGTTCACTGACAGTCGAGGCAGTAAGTAATATTGAGAATACAGGATAAAATGATTGACGTTTCTAACTGTAAACACACATTTTTTCCAGCCAGACAGTGGTGCTTCTTGCTGGAGAGGCTGATAAAGCTTCTGCCACAGATAGTGATGAGTGGTGTGCAATGTCAACTTGAGATAAGGAGGGTTACAACACTGTGCAAAGGAGTACCCTGAACATGGATCCCATGGCATCAAAGCAGCACCTAACAGTACAGACCTTCCTGACTTCCTGAGGAATCTCTGTCTAAATAGCTTAGAATAGCATTAATAAGTTATTGACAGAATATGTAAAAAAAAAAAAAAGAGGAAGCCTAAAGCCAGGCTTACGGTTTACATTTTATTTTCTACCTCTGTTGCAGGTAGTTTGGATACAGAATTTGCTCTTTAGTGTAAATTAGCAGTGGAAAATGTTACTTACTACTCTGGTCTTCTGGTCTTTGTACAGTCAGATTAAAGAAAAAAATAATTTCTGCCAAATCTGTAGTCCCATGAGCATGCTAAGACCAACTTCATCTATGGGAGAAATTGCTGGTTTTTTGTGCACCAGTCAATACCTGATTAGGATACATCTACTCAATCACTTTTCATAGAATCATTAGGAAAATCCCTTTAAGATCAAGTCCAACCGTTATCTAACTCTACCACGACCATTTCTAAACCATGTCCCTGAGCACCATATCTATGTGGCTTTTAAATACATCCACAGGTGGTGACTCCACCACTTCCCTGGGCAGCCTGTTCCAGTCTTTGATAACCCTTTCAGTGTAAAAGTCTTCCCTAATGTCTAACCTAAACCTCCACTGGTGTAACTTGACACCATTTCCTCTTGTCCTATTGATTGCAACTTATGAGAAAAGACCCACACCCACCTCTCTACAACCTCCTTTCAGGTAGTTGTAGAGAGCGACAAGGTCTTCCCTCAGCCCCGTTTTCTTCAGACTAAACAACCCTAAGTTCCTCAGCCACTCCTCATAGAACTTATTCTTAAGACCCTTCACCAGCTTTGTAGCCCTTCTTTTGACATAATAATAATAATAACATCAACAACAACAACAACAACAACTTCCTCCAGAAAAAAACATACATTTTGAGTATGACATGGGTGAAGACTATAGTAAGTGGCATAGATTGTAGAAATTTCCTGAATATTAAATACTGTATATTGTTAAAGTTGAAATTTTATCATGGTTCTTTATCATGTAAACTGTCATTTGTTCTTTTAGCAAAAATTTTCATATTTTTCAGGTTTATTTCAGCAATTTCCATGTAACGGAAAGATACAGACTATATGATAGACCTGCAATTAGAAGTGGTGACTTTGGAGTTACATAGAAATGTTTAAAATCATTCTTCACAAAGGATCACTCATGTTTTCATTGTAAATGTTTTCTTTACAGTGGGAATTTTTTATTTTTAAACCCAAGCTAATTTCCTATGAATTCACACTGAATTTAGTCATCAGCTTAGCTAAATTACAGAGCTTCTGGTCTTGAATCTATTAATTCATGAATAGTATGGCCTTGTTTGTGTGGGTTTGAGTAATAATGTACCTTGTTATAAGGAGAATTTGTGTAAGATTTGCCTGAAAGCTTGTGAATTCAGGAAAGACATTATTTCTGCTCCCTTGTTATTTTGTTTGCCTCACCATCTGAATTTGAATTACATTAGTTTCAGCATGAGCACATTTTTGTTGTTATCTCTCTGTTTGGAATACTTATGTGATTCCTTCCTGTGTAGTATTTAATGGCTAATATGAAAAAACTATTTTAGCAGCCAGATCTTCAGAGGAATTTCAAGGCCTAATGTACATTGCAGTCAAAGAGCAGTTAGGTGCCTCAATACCTAGATCAGTTGGTTTTGGAAAACTTAGAATTTAGACTTGTAGGTCCAGAAAATACCTGCTCCTTGTCAACTTAACTTCAAAATACTGTCCTCCTTGCTTCTAGTTTCTCTTTTTGTATTCCATATGTGGTCTAAAAAAAGCTGACCAAAAAAATTCATGTATAAATGTCATTAAAACCAAGAATGTTCTGCAGTGAAAAGTCATAGCATTTTGGTGACATGCATAAATGTATCATGAGTTGGCTTTATGGAAAAAAACCACATTAACTTACCTTTTTCTTGAAAATAATTGTAATTTTCATTTCTTAATAAACGTGTGTGTGGGAGTGACTGGGAGTGGGGGAGAATAGGGTGATTTCCCCCATTCTATGAAAGTCTGACAATGATTTTCATATGATTTTACTTGAGTAAGGATAAGGATTTTTTTATTTTCTGAGCCGTCTTTCTATTCCTTGCTTGCATGCACGAGTATTTCTGCACTTGTAACTATTGAATGTTAAGAATAAAGAGATGCAGCAGTAGGGAGAAAGCTTGAGAACATGCATCACTTGTGCAGCCTTCCAGCTCTGGCAAAGGCACCTGTTGGACTGGCATTAGCACTCTCCCTTCTAGGTTCAGTGTCTTGCACCATGTAACCCTAAGCTAGCTCACTCATGTATGAGGATTTGGGCTTAATAGGGCTCTCACTGGCTATTTAGTCTGAGTTTCATTTTTCTAGTGCCAAGGTATCAAAATATAGGGTAAGCAGAAGGCACATCTCTGTAGATCTAAGACAAACCAGATTAAATTTCTGTAAGCACCTTCGATGCCTTCTGAGGTCAGGTGTCTATATTTGAATAGCACAGGGCTTAAATACTTGGTGGCTAAGTAATTCTTGCATCTGATCCTAAATATCTTTGATGTATCTGTTGTCAAAACAGCTCCAAGAGGTAGGTCGGTGACCTAACAGCTGGACAGCCTTACCACTTCCTCATGCAGCTAATGGCTTTTCTAAAATTTTCCATGGGCCTCATGATATAAATACCAGACCTTAACAATAACACAGAAAATCAGCCATCAGTACTCAAACCATGGTTTCTTCTGTGCATGAATCTGTGCATAGGATTTGCTCAGCATGTCAGTAAGACATGTAAGTATGGTTTAGGCAAAGGGTGCATAATTTTTTTTTAATGTCTGGCGTTATGTAGGAAATTACATCTCAGCAGAACTCCCTTTATAAAGAAGAAATATTAATTTTCAAACATCAACCCGGTGGAATTTATGATGTTGTCAGCAAAATACTAAACAAAAAAATGATGTCAGTGACCCTTAATTGGATTGACCTTTTTTGGGTAGAAAATTATTACCTGGCCATTGCCATGACAGTCTGGTGTACTGTCATGTAAATCTGCCTTTATTACCTTATGGAGGTAAAGTTAAGAGTTCTCGTGAATTAAGAACTTATCTCCAATGAAACTGTAAGTGGAAAGATTAAGAGTAGTGAAGAATCCAGTAAGTAGATATGTCAGTCATAGTGTTTGAAACAGGAAAAATGTCACATCTAGTCAGTTTTGCTATCTAGTTAATTTTTTTTCAGTGTAAATTTTGGGAGTAGTCCAAGTCATGAAAGTTAGCCATATTCAACACAAAGTACACCTGCAAACTTGTGGATATTAGAATTTGTTGGTCTGATTCAAACTCACTTTCAAACCTAAGTGAAGCCTGAAGTGAGTTTAGATATTATAATATTTTACAGATTCTTATAATAGATATGACCAAATTACTCATTTTTAAAGTTTGCCTCAAGCAAATGAGCTCCTTTCAGTCCCACACCTCTCTAAGGGCCAGGCTTTGCTCAGTTCAACAGTTTCACCCTGACTTCCACTGGCTTTTAACAATGCGTTCTTGTGTATTGGAAATAAAATGCTCCAAGACAGAATTTATCACCCCGTATTCCTCACCATTTCACTTGGGGATATTTTTTATCATGTTGCTTCTTGAGTATGTTTCTAAGGCTAAGTTAGAAACCTGTGAAAATAAATGTTTTCAGTAGAAATATTATTCAAATATTCTATTCTTCAATCTATAGTGGCACAATTGAAGCTGCTGTAATACAATAATATTTTTGTGATAAAACTAGTTTGTAGATCTACATAACTGTGACACTTAATGATTTCTGATGTCTGGAAGGTATTAGACTGTGGTTGTAATAATCTCTATAATTATAACAGTTCATGCTAGCTAGACTGCACATCTATTCTTCATCTGTCCTTAAACTAATTTGTTCTATGTATGAATATATCACACTCATCAATTTCAAGTGCCATCCTTTGGCTATGCAGGTCATTAAGGAGTATACATTATGTACGAGTCAAACACACCAAACTTACACAAATGCTTTTTAGCAATGTGCAAAATAGCCGCTTTTTGTTGTTTTTTTAAATTTATTATTCTAATCAAAACCCAAGTCACAGCTACAACTAACCTGCAATCAATTACTTCTTTCCATAAGTAATCCTATGAATGATGAGTTATACTGTGGCTCTGTGCTGAATTCTAAAAATATCAATGCACACTTAAAAGAAAACAACAATAAAAACTTTGAAAATCAGGTAATAACAAGTATTCTCACTCATTGCTGCCCATAAAGTATTCATTTTTTCATTTTTAAAGTTTTTCTCTTAAAATTCTTCTTTTTCTGGAGGGGAAATTCCACTCAATAATGTAGCTCTGTATGCAAAGATCATCTATTGCAATGAGATCCCACTGCACAATATACGTCTCTGGTCATAGGTCTGATAAAGAAAGAAACTCTAACGTAATGGCATGAGTCCTGTCTGAATTCTCAATGCTGTACTTGGCAAAAACTTTCCATAAGGAGACTGAGGACTGTGCAGAAGACCAAGTAGCACTATGCTGAGGGCTTATAGCGTTAATCTTTACCAAGAGGGTGACTCAGGCAGCAACAGCATTTGATGAATATCTGATTGATAACTTGTAGTTGACAAGAAACCAAATGCCCATCTCAGTTATATTCCCAGCAGATGGATGGTCAACACCAAAGGAACACAAATAACACAGAAATGTCAGTCTTCTGGGGAGCCTGAGAGTCTAATGGGAATGTAAAATGAACCCCTTTACTTTCAGAATCTTTGCTCCTAGCCCCTTGAAAAATTTCCATGAAGTTTTACCCAAGCTTCCTTTGTTCTGGATCAGATTTGTGGTCACTTGTAACATGCCTTTCTTCTTCCAGACTTCATGAATGTGTAGGTGAACAACCAGAACTATCCATGTAACTCTTATCCCATGAAACAGAGAAATGAAACTTTGCTTTCCTCACCATCTTTCTGAGCTGAGCATGCTCAATGCTACTGAAGACAAGGATGCACATAGAAGGAGATAAAGTAAACCATTACCTGCCAATACAAGAGAAATGTCTCTTTGGGAACAACATCTCTAGGAGTGACTAAGTGCCAATCACTTCATTCCCACAGTTAGGTACAAAGAACAAAACCTATCCCTCAGTAAATTAAAAAGGTTGATAGCACAGAATTATTTTTCCATATAGAAGCTCTTACAAAAAAGAGAAAGAGAAATAGAAGATGTGTGCATATGTGTATGCATTTACACTGGAGAGGGGAGGTTGTGCATGCAATGAGACAAACATACCACTTACTCTTTCAGGCAGCTAGTATATGTTTTATTTTTTCAGTATTTTACAGTCATACTAGAAAAACACTTGAGGAAACCCATTAATAACCATCTATTACTGTAAGATTTAAATGTACCCCAGACATTACTTTGAAATGTGTCAAAAGTCAGTTGCCAAAATGCATATACTTTGTATTTTTCTCAGCGAATATATTTTTCCATTGAATATACCTTTGAGTAGGATACTAAGGCAACGAGTCATACAGATATCATATATACTTTCCTTCATATATTGACATATATCTAGTCTTCATTTCTTGAAGAGTGCTACATTAATATCTCTATTGTATTAGTTTCAGCCTTTTTTTTTCAACTCAAGCAACAGAAAGAAACAAGAAATATTGTATATCTAATGAATAGTGGAGCATAATGGATGGAGTAGAGCATCTCCCTTATGAGGAAAGTCTGAGGGAGCTGGGTCTCTTTAGCTTGGAGAAGAGGAGACTGAGGGGTGACCTCATTCATGTTTATAAATATGCAAAGGGTGAGTGTCAGGAGGAAGGAGCCAGGCTCTTCTCAGTGATGTCGAATGATAGGACAAGGGGTAATGGGTGCAAGATGAAGCATAGGAGGTTCCATGTAAACATAAGGAAAAACTTTTTCACTGTGAGGGTGACAGAGCACTGGACCATGCTGCCCAGAGAGGTTGTGGAATCTCCTTCTCTGGAGACATTCAAAACCCGCCTGGACGTGTTCCTGTGTGACCTGGTCTAGGTGATCCTGCTCTAGCAGGGGAGTTGGATTTTTCGAGGTCCTATCCAACTTCTAACATTCTGTGATTCTGTATGAATTATTAACGACTGATCAGACTACTTTCACTTAATTTATCACATCATAATCATGATTGAAAAGGTGGTCTTTCAGTCTCTAATTCAACGGGATGATCACTACACTTCCCTATCAAACACATGAGAAGAGACATGGAGAAGCAAGGGTCTGGGAAAATAAGTTGGTAACACAATAATTTCAATTTCTTTCTTTTGCACAGGTGCTAGGTAATCTTTAGCTAAACACCTAAGAAGAACAGCTAATAAATTTGCATTCATCATCCTAATAATGAAGTTATTTAAAGAGTGAAGGAGACCTTTTTCTCCCTAGAAAAATAGTAAGTTAAAAGTGAAAAATCCTCAGGCTTTACTGAATTGCATTAGTTCATATAAACTTTGATAGTTATTAACAACTACAGAACTTTCTCAAGTATTTCTGTTAGATAAAAAGAGAGGAGTTTTGATGACAAACTTGGTCAGAAATAGAAGATAAGTTTGGGTATTTGCAGGCACTAAGTTCTTTCTGAGCAGATGCCTGATGTTTCTTAGGAAAAAAATAATTGATTAGGTTCCCTCGCTCAAATTCCTCAGGATTCATTTTGCTTTTATAAAGGTGGTATCAACTCTGATTTAATACAGCATAAGAAAACATATTAAAACTACATTCAGATTATTTCCTTCAACCTTCCTCATCCCAGCCAGTTTCACATTCATTTGCTAATTTGGAAACAGTGACCGCATTTCAAAGGAAGGCTGGAGGCAATAACGAAGGCTGCAAATGTTTGCTATTTCAATAGTTACTGTTTTGGTTTCTGAAATAGAGGGAAATTGTCTCTATTAACAAACAGTGGGAAGAGTTCTAGGAATAAAGGAAAAAGAAAGATAAACAGAACAAGGCTCATTCTTTGAAAGGTAGATACATGTGCACATGCTAAGTAGAAAACCTTTCCCAAAATGAAGTGAAGCATGCTGCAAATCTGACATCAGAATCACATATTTGGCTTTCCTGCCTAAGAAGTGATGTTTGCTACTGAGTACTTGTGATACAGTCAAAACATAGTGCAATAGTTCTTTCCCCATATCAATGATCTAAGAGAATGATACACATGTTTTGAAATACAGGAAGGCCAAACTATCCATTTCTTTCTTAATCTTTCTATTATTTACAACGATATCAAATAGCAACAAGTGGTAGCAAGTTTCAGAATGGATGTTCTTTTCTTCAATATTTGATTAAATAACCCAATGCACTCCACCAAAATAAAAAACCCAAACACACACATTTTTAAGCTAAGGGGATAACATGAAGCTTAAATAAAACCTCAGCTATTTCCATACTTCCAAATATTAACCCAGATCTCAGCAAAAACTGATTTGAGCAATCACTTTAAGACTGAAAATGTCCTGTATTAGTTCACTGTAGAATAGACTGCTATGATTTGTTTTCTGTGTTCATATGGCATGCATTTGGTTTGGAAAAAGGTCCCTCAAGCTGAAAGATATGTTTCCTGATGTCATGATACTGTTAATGTGCCATAAAAATGATTTAGCAGTTGGGATCAATGTACTGCATTCTAACAAGACAATAAAATAGCCACTATGATATCCCCTTCTTATTAAAGGGTCCTATTAAGAAAATGGGAAAAATATTTTTGTTCATATATAAACTATTTGTATTCTATATATAAGAAAGATTTCAACAGGCTTTTACATTTTAACAGGCTAGAAAAGATCAATATGGTGTCACAGCCTTTGAGGTTTTGAGTTGGCTAAATGCTAGCACAGTGTTCTTACAGTGTACATAAATATTGTATGTGAATATATGAGGAATGATTATCTGAGTGCCACAATTGATTTTTAGATTTTTACCTGCAGAAAGGTTAAAAAGCTAAAGGAAACAGAAAAAATGTACACATGCATGAGTAAGTGCTATGTTCTGAGCAAAAGGGAAAATTTCAGAATATTTGCATGCAAAGTTGGTAGTTCTAACAGTATAGATTAATAAGAAATAATTAAAAACATCCGGTGAAGTGTTAGCATATTATAACAGCATTAATAGCCTTTCTGCAGAATCTTATTTGTAAGATATTTTCAATTATATGTTTTAATAAAGGAAATTCTTAATGTCTTTCTGTTAAGTAACAGTCTTTCCCTGCCCACTTTCCCTGCTCCCTTCTCCTCTTTGAAAAAATAAAAAGCTTATTTCAGATTCTAGAGTGCATTAAGATA
Organism: Mesitornis unicolor; assembly: GCF_000695765.1. Classification (NCBI taxonomy): domain Eukaryota; kingdom Metazoa; phylum Chordata; class Aves; order Mesitornithiformes; family Mesitornithidae; genus Mesitornis; species Mesitornis unicolor. The sequence continues at coordinate 5,992 of NW_010163487.1, read as the reverse complement.
TCAAATATGGTCTTAGGTTTCCAGAAACTTGTTGCTACACACTGAGAGGAAGCAGGAATGCTTCTGCTCTGCCTTTGCCATTATTCCAGCCCCTTATTGGCCAGGTAAGCTGCAAAACAAAACTTAGGCATGAATTCAATCACATGTACGTGGGGGCTAATCACTGACATCCTTGGACAGTCTACTATTTCTTTATTACATGGAGGCTTGAGATTTGCCTTAGAAGCACAACTAGCAAAGAAGGTTAAATAAAGCAATTCTGTGTGTGTCTAACAGTCTCAAATTAAAAGACAGAAACTGGATGATACAGAAAAAACTGTAAAAAAGGTTAAGAAATGTTTAGTGTAATCTTTGGTTTAATTTACTAAGAAAAACTGATTCTAATATGGTTTCCAATGGTGCATGCAGGATATTTATCTTTAACTGTGTCTTTTAGTGTATATATGCATAGACTCGTTTTAGGAAACAAGAAATACAAGGCTTTCATTTGATCGTTCATCTGTTCCATGTATATGAAAAATTATTGGTTGATGACTGGGAAAATATCACATTGAGTATATAAACTAACCACCTGCCTAGTGAAAATTCAGTGACTCTTCATGTCATATTTGCTGTAGAAAAATAAACTATTCAGAAGAAAAGCATGGCTGAAATGAATAAAATACCATTTTTCTTAGAGTTTCTAATGAAACATCTGTGACAAATACATGGACAACTTTCAAAGGAATAAAAATATGGCTGTTCATATTTAAGATATACTTTCTTCACACTTTTCCTGTTTCTTGGAAATGCATATGATTATACGCTTTTACCTGTACAGTAATTTTACCCCTGAAGTAGTTTTACATCTCTTTTTTTCTGTATCTATTTCACCACTCAGACCAAATCAGACCAAATCAGACCAACTGAAATGGAGTTTTAAGTTTCTGGGAGTTAGTGTTTGCTGACAGGTATACAACTCATTCTCCAGAAATTAAAAGCCAGACATGTTGGGAGTTCTTGCCTGTTCACTTTGCCCTGCGCAGCTCTTCAACCAGGCTGGTGCAGGGTGGAAATGGGTAAGATTGGCAGCCACACATAAGTCACTGGAGGATCTTTGTCAAGTGTAGAATGGTGATGGCACTCTGGCAAGCTCCCCGTTGGGACGGAGATGACAGACTGCCTGTGCCTCCAAAGTAATGTCACCCATAGGAGAGAACACAAGACTGAAGCCCTGATCAGGGTACTGCGAATTAATTAGCAATACATGGGGAACATGACAGAAGAGCTGAACAAACCAAAGACATTAAAGGTAGCCTCTTTCTGCTACCTGTCCATGAGTTCTTGAAGAGGGGCCTGGACAGTGCATTCATGCCTTTTTAGGGTTCACATGAAAAGGGAAAGTAGTGAAAAAAAAAGCAGCTTTGTTGGTGTCTATCCAAAATATATCCATTATGATTATCATATTTGGTCCAAGTTAAGCAAGGAAATGTGTACGTTATACACCTCTGTTTTTCCCTGACAACTTACTTTCCTAAAGAATTTTTTCAGCCTCTTTCAACTCGAGAGTCACCAGCCTCCCCCAGAACACTTTTTAAAATGAGAATCAAAAACTACTGAAAATTGAATAAAAATCTAGATGCCTAGCAAGCTTACATAAGTTTCTTCAAATTGCTCCCCCATTACCACAGTGCAGAACGGAAACATGGAAAAGTCATTGCCATTGCATGCTGAAGGGCTCCTATTTCTTTGGCTCCCACAAGATTACATCTAGAAAGAATATACAAGAACTGTAATACAATAAGCTATAATGTGAAACAACTGTAAGCATTTGAAGACTTCTAATACAGATGACACATTGGTCTTTTAAAAAATTAAACCATAATTTATAGAAGAAACTGTCAGATACACAAGACCTAAATGGCATGTGAGCACACAGCTTGCTTACTTACTTGTAGGGATATCAATCAATTTATTAAGAATTAATCTACACTCCGGTGTTCTCCTAAAACTGCCTAATGTTTTGGCAAGCTACTTGAAAGGGTTCAGTAAGAATTTATAAGGGCAGCTTGAAAACAGGATTTTTTTTTTCCTGGCTCAACAAAGGGGATACTGTTTCCCCTCTGAACGTATCTCTGTTATAGTTTAACACAGTAATGGATAGGTTTGCCAAAAATCACAGTTTTTAATAGCCTTCAGCGAAACAGTAGATTTGTCTTTGCCTTCATACTGTGTCTTGCATTTATGCTGTTAGAATTGCTCTTGATCAGGCTGGAAGTATCAAATGCTCTTGGCCTTGAGAACACAGACTTGTGCACACACTAAAAATTTAAGTTTGTAGAGTAACTACCTTTTTCCATGCATGCAGAAGAGTAAGCAGGACTGAAACTAAAGGATCTAATTTTGAGTATTTTCCAGCTCTTGACATAAAAATGGCAAGAAGGCCTGTGCAAATTTAAAATGTGGTATTCACATTGCCTCCATAAAATGTGCTAAAATTGCTTGAATGATTTCACTTGAGCAACACATCCAAGCTACAGAAATTTTTGAACTCTGAGAACTCTTAACACTTGGCATTGACCACAGATACGTAGGGTGTGCAAGGCTACACATTTAAAATCAGCTTATAGCTATCTCAAGCCATTAGTAAACAATGCATGTCTTTGACTACAAACAACAGAAAGTGGTATCACGCATGTTATACAAAGTTATTGCAACTTTCTGGTTTTCAAACATTTCTCTTTGACAAAAGCAATCAATAAAACTTCAAAGTGGTTTTTGGAAAACATGAACTCTTACTTGTTTGGCATTAAGTTCAAGGCAAAATCAAACAGATAATGGTTATCAATGGTCTATCAGTTCCCTGGACATTTTTTTTTTCAGAGTTAACATATGTGTGTGCACATGCACACACACACATCCATCTTCGAGTACTACAGGACCAGACTTATTAGAAACAGATTATTTTGGACTTCAGTCATGAGAAAGCTATTTGGTATGGAACATGAATTTTGTCCCCATATTGTGAAAAATCTCAGGGGGAAAGGAGCTTTGCCGTTTGCTTCATTGTTTTTCAGTCCAGTGACAATAACCTCTAAAACATCAAATGGAAATGGAGTACTTCCATTTAAAAAAAAATACACCACCAAAACAAACCGGTTGTTACATTTGTAACAGCTGGGAGTCTTTCTTCCTTTCATCTTCTGTGGCATTCTGACACTGATTCCACTTTGGGAATTTTAATTTACTTAAACAGGTTTTGCATGTTTTTAAAATTATTTATTTATTAAAAAAAAAAAAATCTTTTCCTATTTTGCTCTCTTCCCTCTTAGGATCCATTAGCCAAGTGGCTAGTCCACTGCCTTCAGATGGACTGTTTCAAGGTTAAGGACTTTGCATCAGGATTTTCAGAGTTGTGCCAAAACTTCTGAAGAGGAAGATAGTTTTATACCCATGATTATCTTAAACAATGGAACATCTTTTACTTTATCCATTTAAATCCTACAGATGTCATTTTTACTTAAATAATTACTACATTCACCATATCATAATGCTAAATGAATAAAATGCACTTCAAAAGTACTGATACTTCTAGAAGAAAACAAATTGATTGCTTGGTTTCATAATGCTAGGCAGATAAGATTGACTTACTGTAAAATAAATCTACTACTGCTTCTGAATAAAGACATATAAGGCCATAACAATTGTGAAATGCTACCTTAACAACAGTTTTATTCTAATGTCAGTAAAGTCAGAATTTGCTGTGAAATAGTTCTCGTAGATTCTTCTAAATTCAAGAGCAAGCAAAGGATTTTAAAGATGAAACTGAGCCCTTGAAGAGAAGTGCACACTCTCTATTCCTTATTTCTTCTACCTTACTAATTCAGAACTTTGCATGAAAATAGTGGCAGTAATTAACCTTGACATGGACCAGCGCCAGGCTTTTCTATCAAGTTTCTTTCCTGTTTATGTTTGAATTACTCAGGGGCTGCCTCTGTGCGCCTTTTGGTCTCAACAAATGTGTTTTTTTCCCTTACTCTCATGGTATGAAGAATGTAATCTTAGTTGACTGGAGTCTGCTGAACATCATGTTATTTCCTTGACTCTGTTGAAGATTCAGAAGCTGGAGTGGGGAGCAACGCTTTAGCTGAATGTAAGCTGCAACAGTAAGAGGATTTGCTTTTCAGAGAAGTATTGCTTTCCCTGACAGCCTTTTGCTCTGCATTGTTCTAAAATGTTGTCTAAAAGAATCAGTATAGATAGAAGTTGGATGATGAGGCTTAGTTGGTGGTTCTTTCCCTCTGCAAATTTGGCACATAAGGGATGGCTAATCCTGGGTGAGAACCACAGTCCATCTAGTCTACTGTCTTATTTATACCTCCTACTACATGCTTATGACCAAACATGAGAGTTTTACCTTTTTCACTATAATCAAAAACTTTGCTATAAGTAGATATCTAATTAAAAAACAACAGGCTGTGACAGAACATTTGATTCAGGAAGAACGCAGTGTTATTTTAGGAAAACAAGTTATTAACTTTTGTATCTGTGACTACTCACTACTCATTAGAGTTCTTATTAGGTTTCAGCTGATGACCAAAAATTATGATCACAATATAAGGGAAAACACAAGAAAATTAAACCCTTTATAAGCACTATTTTAAATCACAGAAAGTACAGGTGAATTACTTTTCCTAAGTGGCTATCACAACATACTTCAAGGTAAGTGGTCACACCCAAAGATTGCAGGGCACCCTTCCCTAGAAAAGGAACTCATAGTATCCATAGAGGTCATGATGGCAATAACTGGAAATGCTTTAGGAAACATTTTTTTATCTTATTTCTACACATAAGCCCAAAAGAGAATTCTGAAATCTAAGCTATCCCTTCTTAATTTTTGCACTGGACATTTTATACCTGTAAAGTGATTTGCTTTTCCAAGAACCTGGAACTAGCAGGTTATAAGATTATGTATGTAATGGCTAAAAATTTATACTGGATTTTTCACAAAACAGAATTCAATCAAGATTTTAAAAGTGTTTTGAATTGTATGAAGATGGCTAATTACCTTGAAATATTTTCAATGTCACAAAACCCCCTGAATCTCCTTGAAATGTCATTGAGAACTATTAATTCTTGTTTTCAGGATTTGGCTTGACCAGGCCATGGCATCTAAACTTGGAATCTCTTCCCTAAAATATATTTAAAATTGGGTCCTGGCCTATAAAAATCAACAAAAAGTTAAGCCATGGAGAAAATAATTTTGTGTCTAATACTCAATAACTTGTTATACTCACTGAGTTGTAAATACATCTAAATCTCAACAAAGGCTCCTGAAACATGACATCAATATTTTTATATTTATACCTAAGTGATGTTTTTAATGCAACCGCAAACTGTTGGTGTAGCAGTGGTCTCATCTTTATTTTGTTCCTGGTGTAGCTGACTGAGATTTAGTCGACTGAGAGTTAGTCATGGAATACAGAAAGGGGAGGAGTTGAGATATTCTGCAACTTGTCTGATTAGATATATTCCTAAATAAGTTTTGATTGGGTGACCTAATTGAAGATTGAACAAAAGTCCCCTGGCTTCTGTCTCAGTACTATCATAGGTGACTTAATGGGTCAACAATATGGTCTGAATTGTCTGTTCCCTAAGCAGACACAATTTTTCTCTGTCTAATTCCGCTGGCCTCTGGCTATTTACATAGGTTCCTATAGATTTTTTGTGTGTGAACTCTAAAACTATCCCTCGGCTATCATTCTATTTGTAAGGTTCACTGATCTCAAAGCTATCCAATTTGAAGGCTATTCTGGAGAACATTATGTGTGGAATTTTATATACATACAAATACATGCTATGCACAGACATATTCAGTGTTGGGAAAAGCATCATTGCATATTTTTCCAGTCATACAGGAAACAGTTTTGCATTTCAGAGAATTGGTTATTGCAAACTGAAGTCTAAGCATGAATTTCAAATTACAGATTGCAAAGGTCAAAATAATAATAAT
>NW_010163486.1:0-2014 GCF_000695765.1 Mesitornis unicolor | reverse complement strand
TTTTTATCCACACTCCCTCCTGGTGGGCCACTAATCTCCTTCCAATGTGCCAACATGCACGTCTTTTGTTTACTATGTTTGCTTCCCATATTGCTAATCAGTTCTCCTGTTCTAGTTCACAGGAGACTATGTTCACTTAAAACTCCACAAATCACTTTACTTTATGTACCAAAAATCTTTTCCCAATATGATCCCACTGCATCCACAGGTAACACCTGGGACATTCAAAATCAAAATGTTCCCAATTAAGCTCCCGATCCCAAGTAACCCAGAAAAAATTACAAAAATTTACACATTGGACTTTAATTACTGGGTTACACTCATTTCTCGGGTGGGAGAAACAATACTCAGTGTAATAGCCACATGCTGTTTCTTCAGCCTCCCCTCAGCCGTTTTCCTCACAGCTCACTTTTAAACCCAAGACATATTTTATTTACTCCCCCACAGGATCCCTATTTGAAACGTATAGCGACCAACCCAAAATTCTTGAGCACAATTACAATAGACAGACCTGGGTTTCAAAACAAAAATAAATTTCTCACTTCATTCGTCTCCAGCGGTGCCCCTCGCGAAGCTATGGAACCGCGGATCAGAACTCTACACGCTTCGCAAGTTAAACTGCATCTCATTCACTCACACAATCAACAAACCATTCACACATTCAACAAATGATAAGATCTTGTCTAATTCCTTTGGTCATTCAAAAGTTCCCAAAGGGTACTCCAAAACACAGATCCAGAAGGGTGCCCCCCAAAATTACAGACAGATACAGATATGCCTTCCTGGTACTAATACCCTGGCATATGCCTCCAACATAGGGCATCCCCTTATGATTTATAGGAGGTTTCCAAAAACCACCGTCCCAGATTCCAGATTTAAAGAATACCTGATCACCTTGTTAGTAAAGCCAGACCCTTCTCTGCTCCTCCAGAGAGCCAAATGAGATGAGGAGTCCCTCTGGGAAATTCCCTCGTGCAGCCTCTTCACTGCTGTCTCATGTGTTATCTGCTTCTCTTTCCATTTTAGCACTTTGTACATGCTTCTAATATTATTAATTTGATTTCCAGAGAGGTGACCTAAGTGGATACTGACCTAAGTCAGTATTCTTTAATACAGTGCCGGGGTCCTCTCAGAATCACCTGAGATTCCCACTAGTTGTTACACACAGGTTGTTTTTATTCCCTATACTAATACATATGCATCCTAACTACTACAAATTAACACGTCTTTTAATGTAAATCTAATTATCATAAGTCCAGCCTGTTTTGGCTCCTTTCTTCACTGGTCCACCGGTGTCCTCTTGTGGTCATCTTGAGGTATTTTAACAGTTGGTGGTCTTTTACTTCATCAAGTGGACGTATTGTTGACAGGGTCACAATCACAACTAGAAAAACTTATCTACGCAGTTGCAGATAAGCAGGCACTTCTTCTTATCTATGCAGTTGCAGATAAGCAGGCACTTCTTTATTCACAGCGCTGGGGAGACACAGAGGGTAGCTCCTCTAATTGTGCTCCAACGCCCATACATTTTCACAGCCTATTTATACATTTTTAACAAAGCAAAATCATACAAGCATGCATAAGATGATCACCTTTTACTCTGCCCCTCACCTTGATTGGTTCCCCACTATCACTATTCTTATGGTGGTCTGACCACAGCTATTATCCCTCATGCTACTGTCTAATTCTTCTCTTGAGCATGGTACGTGCCTTCTCTAGTGCTTATACAAATATATCTTGCAATCTTTTTCTTAACTCTGTAGTTTAAACAAATTCCTATTCTAACTACATAATCATCAATCCACTTTAATTACCTTGATCGGTCAAAGTGCTCTTTTAGCTCTACTGCTGAAACAAATACCTACTTTAATCGGCCAGAATTTTCTTGTGACTATAACAGTATCTTCAGCTTCATCACTTGTCCTTTTGGTGACCCTTCTTTTGGAGCATGCGTAGAAGTAATCTGGTTTCATAACCTCCATGTGCGGACTTGGCTTGGTATACATCATTGTTC
>NW_010163485.1:865-14498 GCF_000695765.1 Mesitornis unicolor | reverse complement strand
TTTCCTTCAGCCAGTTCGTAGTCCACCTCATGCAAAACCAAGTCAAACAGTAAAACTCATAGAACAGTAAATGAGAGTATTAGTTCCCTTGAAAGATTCATTGACTGCTATGTTTTGTTTTTCATAAAACTTCAACATCAAATCCTACATTTACAAAGAAATTTGAGATCTCCATAAGAAAGCACTGTATCAGGACATTATTTACAGTCACAGAGCCCAAGGAGTGCTATCTGTTCTGTGGGTGGTTTCTTGTCAGTAGAGTGAACTCTACCAAGTAATACTAGAACATGTCATGGCGCCAGTCTCCACTGGAGTCAACTTCTGATATTAAAATGACTGTATTATTTGGGCCGTTAAATTCTCACTAAGCCAAATGGAATTTTGTAGGAATCTAAAGAGCAGATCCAGATCCTGATATAACTATCAGATGGAGATCAGGCTGTGTATATACATTAACAGGGCTATCGTTCTTTTGTGAAATGGTGCAGTTCCAATGTCTTCAATGGACCTGAAGTCATTTTTCAAGTGCAAAAAATACTTAAACCACTATAAAACTGTGTAAAGAGTGGGTGTTCCCAGTGCAGTGCAGGTTGCCACGTCTCCTGCTGTCATCTCTGTTTCTATATTTAACATAAGTGGGCTGGCTTGGAGACGCCCTATTATGCCAAGTTATTGGCAAAGCCCACAAATCTAATTTGTTAATTCAATTGCAAACTCTCTGTTATTAAGCAGTGTACTCTAAGTTTATTGGCACTCCACAGAAAGTAAATACAAAAGGTATCATCACTTACGCTACGACAAACATACACAAAGATGATGTATCCTAAGCAGGGATGTAAGCATTCTTTCAAACAAACAAACAAACAAACCCCAAAAGAAAACCATGGTAAATTCTACACTATGCAATTAATTTCTAAAATTTTCTAAGTTGTATAAGAACTGTGGCATTTTTTAAAAAAATACTATAAGTTCACTTATCACACTTAATCCAGCAGGAAAAACAACCATTTCACTCTGTCGCCTTTTTAATTTGTAATTTGTCAAAGAATCTCTTTACAGTGAAAGAACACAGAATTTAAACTTAAATTTATCTTTACTGAAACTAAAAAGAAATAATTCTTATAACAATTTGATATATCACTGAACCACATATTTTGCCTTTTTATATTCTTAATCCCTTGCCAATCCACGAAGACTCTGCTGAAGTCCAAAGAACTACAGACCTGTAATACAATCAGAAGTAAAGCACTACCCGGATCATTGATAACTCTATTTTGAAGATCTTTTAGTGGGCAAAAGGTTGAAAGGTGAAGACCAATTGTTTTACACACAGTGTAAGAGGGGGTTTGGGATGCTATGTTTGTATTTTTATACCTCTCTCTGTATAGCTCTATATCTGTATATACAGAGAGATATAAAAAATCTGTGAAATATACTTTCAAAATTTTTCAACTAGAAAAACGTGCTCCGAATCTCAATGTCACTGACACTAGTTTATCTTTGTGCAGTCTCAAGAGATAAAATATTATTATGCTCGTACAGTCCGCAAAAGCATGAATTGAAATGCAGAGTATAGGAAGAGCAGTTCTTTCTATGGATAAAATAGAAAATGTTTTTATCTGTGCTACCATTTATCTAACAGAGGATCAAATAGTTTTCTCCTCATTACTTAGACAAGGTACTTCTGTCACAAGTGAAATATGAAATCTAAATTCCACAAACAGAATGGATTTCCAAAGATACTTGACAAAGATGAGTCCACACTGATGGAACAGTACTTTTATTTACCCCACTTTCAGATGAAAAACACTATCCAGCAGCCAGCTGAGAAAGATCTTTTCATGCAGCAGCATCTGGTTCATTGGCAAACTCTTCAGGCAGTTGCATTGACATCTTCTGCACTGCCTGTAGTCTCTCATATCATTATGTTGATGGTTTGTCTGGGTTACTGTGTCCTTCTGTTAAAACCTTCTTTTTGTCTGTTTAGTTCTCAATAATTTGTTTGGTATATTTATTTATTTATTAGCTAGTTATTGTACATAGGATACCATCTTTGGTATCATTCATGATAAAAATTAGTGATTACACATTCCTGCAGGGTTTTGTGTTTGCTTTTTGTGAGAATCAACATTAGAACTACTTAGGTCTCAATAAAGTCTTTAACTGGGGCAAATTTTAAGAGAAGTTTAAACATCAACTTTTCTCCTCTGTCTACCTTTTTTATAAAATAGTTTTAGTTGAAAACTGCAATCTCAAATCTGATCATCAGTATTTTCAAACACCTGTTTTCATCTTTAAAAAATAATTTAAATGCAACTACATGCCATGGGAACACTATCCCCTTAAATGCATTACACGTTAAATAAAAGATTACACCAAAAAGATAATTATCAAGGATAATTGTGATTACAGCACTGAACTACTGTAGTACTGCCAGTAACCAGGAAGTGAAAACAAATAAATATAAGCCAGTACTGTCTTCCAAAGACATGGAAAGCTCTCTTAGAAATTCCACATCAAGTTGCAGATATTATTTCATTTCTTTCCATAACCATTAGCTGCATACAGTCTACCTAGGCCTCTGTTATTTGCCTACCGTTTTTGACTAGCCAACAATTATTACTTCTACTTCCTTTCTTATGAAGAACACAAGAGAGAATTAAAACAGAGGTGTGATTCACCTATTCAACTATCTCTGCAATACAGCCAATGTGGGAGCATGAATCAACCCCTAAGAGTAGCTTGATGAGAAAAGTGGCCACACAGCTTAATGAAGAAAAAGAAATCAAATGTACAAATTTACCAAAGCTTTCCCCCCACCCTCCCCTGATGAAGTACAAGTCTTTCTAGCTACCTGACTATAACAATTACAATGATCTGCAGTGGGCAACAGATTATTCAGGTCTTGTTTAGGTGATTTAGAGGTTGCTTTTAAAAATAATTTTGCAAAAACTACTCTCTTGCACATTCAAAATATGAAACATGCAATCAAGAAAATGAAACTGTCCTTGTGCTCCCTGACAGTCTCAAGATATTGAGAAATTAAAATAATTTTTAGTTCAATTCATTGACACAAAACAATGATCTCTTATATGTTCCTTATGACAGAAAGGACATACCTGTGCCTATTTAAAAGTTTATTTGAAAAAATTTTACATACAAAATTTTAGACTATGAAGTTTTTCCTTCTCATCTTAAGCTTTCCTCATGTGCAGTGGAATATCAGTAACACATTGACTTTTCTCAAAAAACATTATATTGTCAATTTTTACCTCATGTAGAACCTAGTAAAAGAATTTTGTGATGTTGAGTACAATATCACTTTATGCAAATTATGCACAACAGAAAGAAATATTTGATGAATGGTATCCCAAATGCAGATAAAATCTTTTATCATTTATTAGGTAGGGGGTCTAAAACACTTTTCCTACAGTGCTATTCAGTTGCCGTTGGCCAAATAAAGTATGAGCTAGTATGAATATTATTATTGCACATCTGATCAAATATATTCCCCACATGGAACATTTTTATACAATGATTTTGTTTCTTTATGTAAGTGCAATGTGATCACAATAGTTTTTTAATTTATTGAGGAAAATTGCAGTGCAAGAAAACAAGCTTTACATTTCCTTTATAGTGATTAGCTCCACTGCTAGTTTTCCTCTCCAGTTTCTGGTTCATCCATAAATTCAAATCCCTACGTACTTTACTGTGGCCTGCAGTCTCTCATCTGTATTGTTATTTATTTTTTAAATAAGGAGTCCTAAAACTGGACACAAAATGTTAGTTGCAGCTTCATGACAGCCAAGCATCATGAAAGAACTGCTTCCTTCAGTCACTGACTGTGCTTCTGCTAATGCAGCCCAATATGCCTAGTCTGTGTCATCTGTGAATTTGCTAGAGGTGTTTTCTGTTCCATCACCTAGGTTGTTTATAAGGATGTTAAAACCAGAATCAGTCTCAGTATAAATCCCTTAAAAATACTACTCAGAACCAGAGACCAGTTTCACTTTTAACTACTACCTTACAACCAACAGTGTGATTTTCACTTTCCATGCACCACACCTATCCACACCGTGTCTCTCTAGTTTGACTACTAGGATTCTGTAAAAGACCGTGTTCCAGTCTTTGGGGACCTCCCTTGATCAGCAGGACTTTTCAAACATGATAGAGATTGCTCTAACAATTGTATCTTGGAGATCTGTCAGCTCTCCCAAATTCATACAGCCTGGTACCACAAACTTGAAAATTACCAGCTTGCCTGAGGAGTCCCAACTCAGGCTCTTCTGCTCCCCTCTCTCCCAAACCTTGGCACAGGGCACAGAGACCTGAAAAACTTGGGAGCTGAACTTGTTAACAAAAACTTAGGAAAAGGTGTGAATACTCCAGCCTTTCTTGTAGTCTCTCTCACTAAAAGACCTCTTTCACTCAGTGATGAGCCCACAATAATCTAAAGACAACTAATACCATAATTTAATTTAGAGATAAGTAAATCCATAAAGTCCTTCCAGAAGATATTCAGAAAATGAAAGAATATAATCAGTCCATGCATACCCTGTCTATATGGATGGAGTTTAATGTTGCATATATACTTTGTTTCTTCTTCCAGCAATGCCCCTCATTCATGCTATAACTGTGGAAAAATTCTTCATTTTTTGGTGAAACAATCTATTAGGCAAAAATACAGATATTTTTACACAGGTTCTAAAATAATTAAGGTGTTAGTAACTACAGTGGTGGGAGCAATAGAATAAAATTTATTTTCACGTATTTTTTGAGATTTACAAAACTAATTATATGTATAAATGCCACATGTTATTTGTCTTTTATAATTTTTTATAAAACCTGTGTCGCTGCAGTTACCCATCTGGATTTTCCTGTTACGCACCTATGTATTTGGAGATGCTTGTAAGCATGTATACAAAGGGATCTACATGGTGAACTGCAAAACCACAGGATGCTCAAGAAGAGTATACATATCAGGTAGTCAAAGAAACAGTTACTCCTTTTCTGTTTGACCATAATGCCTCATGTGGATGGGTAACAAGTTGAAAGTGAACATCATTATTCCACAACATCATGTGCATTGTGGTCATGACTGTATAAGAATAATCTAATACATTTGCAGTGTGAAAACCTTCAAAAACACAGATGGGATCTTTCATCCATTCATACTTAATGAAGAATAAAACAAATCACATAAATACCAGAGCCTCTCATGTAAAGTTGTATGAGTTGATAAATTTCCTGGAACACTTATCTGGAAATGAAACTTTATGTTGGATTTTTTTTTACTGACAAATAGGAACTGTCGAGAGAAAAAAGAAGTGGGGAAATAGTAAGTAGAGAAATAAAAATCTAAGTGAGAAAATAGGCAAATAAAAAAGACTGTATTCAGTAATGTTCCTTCTACGTAATTCTGACTTTTCTACAAAATGTTCACTACAGACAAAATGCAGTACTTACTTAATTTTGAATTTAATTTTGAACATGTCCAAAGCAGGGCAACGAAGCTGGTAAAGGGTTTAGAACACAAGACTTATGAGGAGCAGCTGAGGGAGCTGGGGTTCTTTAGTCCAGAGAAGAGAAGGCTGAGGGAAGACCTTATGGGCCACTACAATGACTTGAAAGGAGTTTGTAACCAGGTGGGTGTGGATCTGTTTTCTCAAGTTACAAGCAACAGGACAAGAGAAAACAGCCTCAAGTTCTGCCAGGGGAGGTTCAGATTGGATATTAGGAAATTTTTTTTTCACCAAAAGAGTTGTTAAGCATTGGATCAGGCTGCTCGGGGAAGTGGTCGTGTCACCATCCTTGGAGGTATTTAAAAGACATGTAAATGTGGTGCTTAGGGACATGGTTTAATGGTGGTGTTGGCAGTGCTGGGTTAATAGTTGGACTCAATCTTGCTTGGGTCTTTTCCATCCCAAGCATTTCTATGATTCTATGATTCCTAGTAATTCTTTCCCAACACTTTTATTATTTTTATTACAAAAACAATACTGAAAGAAGTTTTGGTAGAAGCATGAACAATTACTCACTGATTTGTAATTTTCATAAACACAATAAAGGTTTACATCTACTTTATTCTCAAATGAGCCAAAGCTGTTGAGTTACTATGGCTTAATGAATTGTCGTGCATCAGCTAAGCACTAATAGCTTCCTGTCTCAATTACATCCCTTCATCTCTGAAGTAATTTTCTTTATCTTAAAGCACCATTATGTTGAGTCAGTGAACAATAGTTCACTAAGATCTGTTAAAGAAAACACCTTTCGCCATATGACAAAATAAGTAGTAAATTGCAACTGTCGCAAGAAATCATTCTGTAGTCTTAATTTTCATAAAAAAAGATGTGAGAAATTCTATGCTTCTAATCCTTAAGTAAATCTATAGACAGAGATTTGTAGTTGATTATATTTACAAAATAGCAGGACTGAAATTTCTGAGAAAAACTTTGGACATGTCTGGTCATATAACTCCTGTACAAATAAACATGCTTTTAAATTTAACAGAACTGAAAAGTGATAAGTGTAGAGATGGCTTTATTAAATCAATATATTAATTATATTTTTTTACCAATGGCAATAATAATTGACAAATTTCTACAGTTGAATTACTTGGTCTAATCATAATGAGATAGGTCCTTTAATTTCTGTATTCTTTAAGAGGTATTTCTTTTAAAAAGGGGCATGGTTTCCAACCCACTCTGCTTTCTTCTCCCCACCAAAGAAAAAATGACAATTGTATGATGTGTACCTGTTGTCCTCTCATTTCACACAGGGAGACATTTTTTCTGCTGAGCAATGATTATGTGTAGGCCTTCAAAAAACACAAAACAAAAAACCCATGGCATTTTACTTCAAGTATAATTTATGAACACCAATACATTTTTGAAAGCTTCCTGAGTTACCTACTTTATACTTTTTAATAACATTTGCATATTTCCTTCACTTTAAAAAAAAAAAATCCAGTAGGCTAATACAGAAAATCTTCACTAAAATATCTTCACTTTAAAATTAAAGCAAAATAATAATTTACATATTTTTTAATTTTTTTGTAAAGTGTTTATTAGTTGTATTTGCTGAAAACTCAGTGTTAAAAGAAGCATTTTCTGGATTGAATTGGAAAAATAGATTAAAACTGAAGACAGATAAGGCTGAGTTATTGAATGTACTCTGCCTCAGGAAAGGGAGGCAAAGGAAGACCTTCCACCTACAAGGTGCCTCTGGCCCCTGTGATAAAAAGCAGGGTTCAAAGACTTACCAGGAGTAGACAGAGGGTGAGTCAAGGATCGCTCCAGAGAAATTGAGCCACATAAGTCCTTGGGACGGGCAGCTTATATCCAAGGGTGCTGAGAGCTGGCCAGTGTCCTTCCAAGGCAATTCTATCATTTTGAAAAGTAATGTACATCAGGGCAAATCTCCAATGAATAGTGGAATGCAAATATTGCTCACATCTTCTAAAAAGCTTTAAAAGACAATCTCAAGAACTACAGGCTGGTCAGCCTCTCCTCGGTCCCTGGGAAAATCATGAAATGAGTCCTTTGGAAGTAATTTATTTTATTTGGAAGCACTTGGAAGAGAAAAAAGGTGGTTGGGAACAGCCAACAGGAGCTTATCAAGGACAAATAATTCCTGACAAACTTGATTTCTTTCTACAGTATGCATGGATTTATAGATTAGAAGAAAGCACCAGAGGCTTTAGGAAGGTGATTGACACTCTGTCACAACAGCATTCTTGTATCCAGGTTGGGATGTTTTGTTTTGGATGCATGGACAACCAGAGAGTAAAAAAATTGTATCAAAAAAATAGTCAAACTATTAGACTCAGGGGGCGATGGTTAATGGGTTATACTCTACCTAGATGCTAGGAACAAGCAGAGTTCCATAAAGGTCTGTCCTGGGACCAATCCCATTTAACATCTTTACAAAAGACTAGAAGGAGTTACAGTGTGCTACGAGCAGGCTTGCAGATAGGTAGGTGGACCAGTCAGTATGCTAAATGACAAGGTTGCTATCAAGGACCATCTAGACAAGCTAGACAAATAGATCAACAGGTGCCACAGGAGGTTCTCAATGAGAAGTCCTTTTTCTCCAAAACAGTATCTCTGGCAGCAGTACAGTGTAGGGTCTGATGGCCTGGGACGTAGCTCTGCTCAAAAAGCCCCAGGGATCCTGCCAGACAGCAAGCTGATCGTAAGCCAGCAGCACGCCCTGGCAGCAAAGAGGGCCAAATATATTTTCAAATTCTCTGCAGTGATTGCTACCTTCTTCAGAGGATACAAAGATCTCTCACTTCAAATTCAGAGAAGCTTTACAAGTAGTGCAGAACAGATATAAGGTTTAGCTTAATTCAAATAGCTTATATTATATGGATAGGTACCTTCACTTTTCATCTCATAATTACCTACCTTACACTGGCAATCAGGTATACAAAGAAAATGGCAGAATTAATGAGATCGCTCTTTTGCATATTAAAAAATCATCTGTAAAATGCTCATTACACTTGTCTAATGACCTAATAAGAAATTCAGTTTCTAAACTGTACTATCTGTCTTGATTTATCATACTCAACTGCTAACATTTTGATAGAAAGATGCTCAATGAAGGTGAAGAGTATTCTATTCTGACTGTAGAACTGCTTATATTTCAGTTAGAAGACAACTGCAGGACATCTGTCACAAACAGGTATGTCGAATATGGTAATTTGAGATTGACTTTGAGTACACTGTCTTCAAAAAACCTAAACTTTCAATGAGAATTAATTTAAAGATTCTATCTAGAGTCCAAGAGCATAGGTGAGGATAATAAATATAGAAGTTATTCACCTATTTACATAGATTTTTTAAAACACTCCAGTTTTACTCTTTGTCTGTTCATGAGGTTAGAAACAGAATGGATAAGTACCACACATTTTCAGGAAAACAGATCTTTCTTTTACTAGTGTAAGAAAGAAATCACTGAGTGATCAGCCTGGTATATACATATAGAGAAACAAGGGATGACATTTACATTTATTACCTTAATCTAACTCCACTGTCTTTTTGTCCTGTTCAGCAAAACAATGGCAAAACCAAAGGAGAAAAAGAATAGTTATTTTTATTATTATATTCCAATATCTATGAAGTTAAATAATTTTAAATCTTTTTAAACCTGAGCAACAGTGTCCTCCCTCTTATTCTGATCCAAACATTAATCTTAAACACACTGAAATGAAAAAGCATCAATGAAATCAGCCTTCAGAGTTCTGGTGAAATGTTTCATTCTCTTAAGCAGTGATGTTACTACCCAGAAATGTTTCAAATAAGAACATGCTCAAAGCCTCAGTAAAGAGGTAGTGAAAGGTTGTGGACCCTTTTGGAAGCAGAGTAGAGAGGACTGACAAAAGAAAAGTATTTTTCTGAAAATTCATATAAAGTGTTATGGTTTAAGGGTTACCAGCCTGAAAGGGAAGGACAGGTGGTGTCTGTAGAACCCTGAGGGGTCCGAGATCAGTACTGTCCCCTCCCCTTCCCAGCCACAGTCTATAAAAAACCGAGGAGGCCTGAGGTTTTCACGGGCTTTTCCTGGTTTCCTGGGCTGCTTCCTGTCGCATCTCAGGACGGCTGGGCCTAGCTCTACGTGCTTGGTAGCTTCCACCACCATCCGCTCTCAGCACCATTGCGGTCCCTGGTGATGAGTCACGGCTGTCAGAGCAGCAACGAGGCACTGCTCGGAAACTTTCACTCGGGACTACTGGGATTGGGTTTTGTATATAGTTACATATCCTTTGTCCCTTATTAATTCCCTTTTCCTTTCCCTTGTTGTTTTTTTCATTAAACTTGTTACAGTCTTAACTTCCAACCTTGTGTGAAGCATCTTTTTCTCTATTCCCCTTTTTTTTTTAATCCTCCGCTGAGAGGGTAGGGGACAATAGAGAGAAAATTCTGCTCTCTGAACCTTAAACGGAGACATAAAGTCACTCTGGACTCCCTGGTACTTCTATTAATTGTATGTCTGTTGGACAAGCCTGAAAAAAAATAATTATATTTTCTGTTAATGACACATCAGTTGTCAGAAGGAAACTAAAAAACTATATAGAATATAGTTCACAATTGTATTATGTGCACTTAAAACCAACCATTTCAAATTATTAGTATTGTAGTTCTCACCTGAGAATAAAAAGGCCCCCAGATGTAATGTGTGTGCTGTACAAAACAGTTACTTCTACCTGGCAAAAGCTAAGTAAATTTCCTACTGCGCTTAAAGCCTGCAAGGTGCTCTGTTACATCTGGCTTTGTAGTGTTTTTATCTGGGGAGGATTGGCATCCAATTCAAGGATAACCAGCATACTCACTCCTTGACCACAAGTGCAGGGATTATTTCAGCCTGGTCAACAGGTGACATTATAATAATCTGATTCCAATGTTGCAGATTTCGATTTAGGATCTTGCCAACTACTCCAGTTTGTCACAGATGAGGATTTAGGATCTTTCTGACTTTGCCAGTTTGCTGCGGATGAGGATTTAGGATCCTACTGACTACACCAATTTGTTGCGGATCCAGATTTAGAACACTTAAAGAGTAACCAACAAAGGTATTAGCAAAAGTGATTTTAATATGAATTTGTAAAAGTGTAATTAAACAAAGTTCAATGGCAATGTTCACTCTATTACTTACTACATGGAAGAAACAGACAAAGGAATATCAAGTTAGAATTGATTTAGAGTGATTTACACAGAAACCAGACATGCAAAAAAGGTAAGGGAGATCCTCCCATCGAGTCACAAGGTTCAGAGTGGACCTTTTTGCTTCCTAAGCTCTTTCTCAGAGAGGAGTCTAGGTCTGGCTATGTCTAGTCTTAGTCCCAGACCTGGTCAATGATTGATGTCTAATGGAATTATCCATACAAAGTTCAAAATAATTAACATTGAGAAGCTACACTGAGAACCATTCATTAATATTAATTCATCATACTATGAGACACTTACCAAGGATCTGTAACAACTAAGGGATCTCCCTACCTTAGGCAAAGAAGGTTTTGTTGGTCTCAGGTAAGTAATCCCAAACCTTGAGAGGCATCCCTACTTAAGAGAATAGTTACCTGGTGTGCAGCACTGGAATTCAGGGAGAGCTCAAATTCGGCTTTTCCAAAGATCTGCCACAGCTAAAAAGTCAATTTAGTATTCCAGCTCAAGGGGAGATCACCACCATGCAGCCATGCTGCGTAGCAAAGAGAGCTCAAAGAAGTCTTGCTTAGACTTGTCATATCTATGGGATAAAGTGGTTGGCTTATAGTCAAACACAAGCAATGGAAAGATATGCATGAGACTCCTTGTATCCACAACTTCCTTTATTCTTTGATAAATAAGCCTTGGAAAAGTCACCTGGTATTCACATGGATGATTGGTCTTCCATACTCATATGCATTGGTGCTCACTACCTCCACAGGTTTTCAGAGAGCAGAAAGAAACTGGAAGTGTTCTTGATCTGGTTACAGCTCAGGTCCTTTACCTCCTTTGGAGCCAGTACCAAACTACTGCTGGTTTGGTTAAGGGGACCAAGTGCATCCTTCGCATCCTATCGTGCCTGTTTCCAAGTTAGCATCACAGACGCTTTCTTTTAAAATCAGTAATTAGTTTTCCTAACTGCTACAGCTCAGGAAAATATTTTTCCCCTTTCGTTTTTCTGCTTTGCATACAAGTTTTCTTTACATACAGGTCACACAGTACATTAAAGAAGGTCTGATCCTGAACTTTAAGTACACTTGTACCGATTTTTTTGGTTGCTTATATATTTTTCTCAAGAAAACAAAGTTTTAAAGTTGTAAGAAATTAAAAAAATAATAATTTTCTTAAATTATCTGCTTTCATTATTTCAGTTTATTGTGTTTAAATTTCCCAAACCCTCCTGTTTCTTGTACCTCACTCTGTGTGACTAACTAGGCAAGGCTTAAACTACACAGCAGAGAAAAAAATGACATTCTGTTTAACAGATGTTTGTATAGTAGCCTCTTTCCACTCCTTCAAAGCATGGAAGCTTAAAAGAATATTTTAAGCCAGATTGGTTATTTTGCTTGAAGTAGATCAAGTTCTAGTATGTTCTTCTGGCAGAACTGAAAACTGGGGACCTTCCAGCATACAGCAGTAGCCAAGCAGATAGAGAAGCTAAGTCTTGTCTTTAATCACTCCAACTGGAAACAGAAAAGCCAAAGTCTAAAATAAGTCACATAAGAAATAAATTGCTGTTAACATAAGGTAGAGGTGCTCTGTAACATTTTAACTGCACAGCCATTTTCCAAGGTGAATGAGACCTTAGCCAATGTCTTAACAAAGATTGTTGACCTGAATTCCCAGAATGGTAATATTATTATCAAATTAATATTTATTGCCAGTAAATGGTACTTGGCAACTAGAAATCATCTCTAGGTAAAAAAAAAAAAAAAAAAAAAAAAAAAGGATTTGCTATTAGTAACAGGCCAAACTAAGCTGTATAGAGCAATGAAATTGGCTAAGTTAGGAACAATGGACTATACATAATGTTAGGAATTCCCTTTCATTGGTATATTCAGCAGGTATTATTTTTTCCGAGGATATTGTGTCTGAGTATCATCTCCATTGTTAGGGGTTGCTGAATCCAGTAGCTTGACAGAGGTGAGGCTGTTGCAGCTCCACATCCCCAAGTCCAGCCAGTAGTGAAGAATGTAATAACAATAGGCATACACAACAACACATACACACACATGTACAATACACATATGTTGTATAGGCATCCTAAAAAAAAATGTTATTTTTCATGCAAGCAGAAACAGCACCAATGGTCTCATTCTGTTTCCCTTTCCAGATGAAAGTCTGTTAGTGGGGGAAAAAAAAAAATATATGTACACATATGCAGTACTAATTCCTCCAGTAACTGGCCTTAGATATTCAGCCCAGTAGCATGCCCCAGGAACATTTCATCTATAGTTGCCTCATGCACAGAAACACACATGGTCTCTTACATGCACAGAAACACAAAAGGGTCTCTTAGTTGATGCCCAGACCTTGTGGTGTCCCCAGTCAGACCTGTGATAGCCAACTCACAGAAGCAAACTTGTGTCTGTTTCAGACTTCTCTCTGCTTCAATATTTAGGTCCCAAGTCTCATATTGTTCCTGTGGGCTAGTCTGGCTTGATACCAGCTAGTGACCACATGCTGGCATACATACCCACACATTATGCATATGCTCTGTTCTCTCCAGTTACTGCCCCATGGTCTTCTTGCAGCTTTGTCACTCAGACCCCAGAAAGATACATGCACATAGAATAGGGAGTCCCTCATCCAGTAAGAGTTAGAAATTGAGTTTAGTGAGAAGACAGGACAGACTGCAGTGACCTGGCACTAACAAGTCTGAGAATTTTTCCTTAGAAATATAAGCATAGTTTTGTTTTTATTTTATTATCCTTTATTAAGTAAAGTTACTTGTATGAGCCTTTAGTTGTTCTCCTATACAGATCAGTGATATAACAGAGACAGTATTTATAAAAGATGCTATTCAGGAATATTTAGTTAAGAAGACATTGAGAGATAAAAATATTAAGTGCTTACTCAAGCATGTGAGAAATTCAAAAAGATCACTGATATTTAAATTGATGGTATATATTTAAGTGTGTTTCTTA
>NW_010163485.1:0-834 GCF_000695765.1 Mesitornis unicolor | reverse complement strand
CCTGCTGTAACTTTAAAGAACATCATCTTCTAAAATGCAAAAGGGAATAAAATGAAATATTTTATTTCATAATTGTACCAGAACACTTGATGTTAGAGTTTGAAAGTGGCATGCAAACTATAGAATTTGACCAGTTGAAGATGTTACTTTCTGTGAAGGTAGAAAGAAGCAAATGCTGTTTTTTCCACTAGGAAACAGATGTTCATCTTTTAAATTTCTAGTAGAAAGTTAGTACTTAATTTTTCTGAAATATGTAATTATGTTGTCATTTGACACACCATGAAATATCACCTAGTAAAAATGTAAAAAGATACAGAATAATTTCCAATGGGAAACTTAAAACCACTATTAGTTTTATGCAGCAGATATTCTGACAGAACTGTATATTTGAAATAGCTGCGAACTGCAAGCATATAGCCCCTCCTGGTGTGGATATCAAATGTAAATATATACAGTGACAAGCAACCCCACATTTCCTTGCCCCTGGGTCTTCTTTTTTATGACTGCACATTCAGTTGTATACATAGTAAAGCAATATTTCGTAAGTGTCATGGTTTAGGCCCAGTGCATAACTGAGCACCACGATGCCCAAAAAAAGGGTTAGTCAAAATAAGGACTAGGAGGGCTTCTCACCACTTAAACAGGTCACAGGCAAAACACAGACTCATCATAAGGAATAAAAACCAAAACCATTTTAATTTGTTACCAACATCAGAGTAGAACAATGGGAGATACAAGCAGATCTTAAAATCAAAACACCTTCCCCCCACCACTCCCTTCTTCCCGGGCTCAGCTTTTGTTCCAGTTCCTTCACCTTCCCCCTCCCCCTTTGCC
>NW_010163484.1:0-23505 GCF_000695765.1 Mesitornis unicolor | reverse complement strand
TTCAGTTGGAAGAGACCTACAATGATCCAACAAAGGTCCAACTGCCTGACCAATTCAGGGCTGACCAAAAAGCATGTTAATAAGGGTACTGTCCAAATGACTCTCAAACACTGACAGGCTTGGGGCATCGACCACCTCTCTAGGAAGTCTGTTCCATTGTTTGATCACTCTCCTGGTAAATAAATGCTTCCTTTTGTTCCGTCTAAACCTCCCCTGTCACAGCTTTGAGCAATTCCCACCCATCCTGTCACTGATACCAGGGAGAAGAGATCAGCACCTCCCTCTCCACTTTCCCTTCTCAGGAAGCTGCAGAGAGCAATGAGGTTGCCCCTTAGCCTCTTTTTCTCCAAACTAGACAAGAACAAAGTCCTCAGCCATTCCTCACAGGACATAGTTTCCCAGTTTATACTTGTGCCCACCGTTACTCTGTCCTAGGTGCAGAATCCAGCATTTGGATTTGTTAAATTTCATCCCATTAATCACATCCCAATGTTCCAGTTTATCTAGATCCCTCTGGAAGGCCTCCCATAATTCGAAAGAGTCAACAGCACCTCCCAGTTCTGTATCATCAGCAGACTTGCTAACGGTGCATTCAACTTCTGCATCCAGATAATTGATAAATATATTGAACATGACTGGCCCTAGAATTAAACTCTGAGGAACACTGCTGGTCAGTGGTCATCAGTCAGATGTAGCCTCATTCACTACAAACCTTTGAGCTCTGCCCTTCAGTCGGTTCCTCACCCAACACACTGTGAACCTGCTCATCCCACAGTTGGACAATTTGTCCAGAAGGTTGCTGTGAGGGATGGTACCAAAAGCCTTACTAAAATCCAAAAAAACCCTATATCCACTGCCTTCCCTTCATCCACTAGGTGGATGACCTTATCATAGAAGGATATCAAACTATCTAAACAGGACTTTCCCTCTGTGAGCCCATTTTGACAACACCACCAGCTGGATGCTGGCTCCTCGTGGTGTCCAGCAGGGTGGCTGCCCTGCTCAGCCTCAGCAGAGGTTGAGGTGCTGGTGATACTTCTGGCAGCATCACACCAACTTTTGACTGCTCTTGTTCCTGCTCCAAGGGCTCTCCATGCTGTTACAAACTTTTATACTTCATTCTTAAGCCTTCTTAAGCTGACTCCATTGTTCAGAAGTGTCTCTGTAATTCCCTGGTCACTGTTCAATCCAGTTCTGTTGCTGCTGTCTTCTTTAACACGCTCAGTTTTGGGCAAGTGAAGGCAGTTTAGGGTATTATTCTCTCACATGCTGTCTGCACCCACCTTTCTATCTTAACAGCTGTTCTTAACTGGGCCATTCTGCTGAGGCTGGGCTTTGTGAACAGCTCCACAATTCTGCCAGGAGGAAAGCTGTGTGGGTTTGCCCACAGCACCCATTGTAGTGAAACCCTGCAGTCTGTCCTACCCTGTCCTACCCTGTTCTACCCTGTCCTACCCCGTCCATTGGCCCACTAGTGACTGTGCCACAAAGCTCTGTGTTTTGCCTGTTCACTGTCTGCTGACCTCTACTCTCTTCTTTGCTGTGCAAAAAAGGAATGAGTGACCTTCTGGGGTCTCAGCTATTAGGTCTCACCTAAGTATTCTGTCATAGTCAGACAGAGACCAGAGATTTATGGCCATAAAAGCACCATCAACATCTGTCAAACTCAATCAGGTCCTATGGTTTCTCATTTCTTGGACTTTACTCCTCCCTTTAGTTCCAGTTCCTTCAGACTGGGCTGATTTTCAGAGGGTGATTTTGTAGTGTGTGTGTGTGTGTATGTTTGTGTGTGTTTGTATGTTGTGTATGTTTGCACATGTGTACATGTGCTTGCTTTTCTGTAATGACTGCTGTAAATACAGTATTAAAGAAACCAGAGCTGCCATTCAGTTTTATGCTGCTAGGCATTTGACTGCAAACACATATGTGGTCTGCATTTCTCACCAATAGTTTTTATTATGTTTTCTTAGCCTTATTCTTAAACATGTGCCTTAATATACTCTGTTCTTTTCTTTTCTTTTTTTTTAAAGCAAATCCCCAAAAGCAAATGATAAGGATGAAATTGAGTTAGGTAACAACAGTAAACTGAAGATATTAACAGTCCTCAGCTTGGCATTTATAACAGATGAAGATTATTTTTTGAAGTGTTACACAGTGAATGGTCAAAAGAGTTTCTTAATTAACAATGTTAGGGGAAAATGTTGGGTATTGCCATGTGGTTTGATCTGTATAAATGGGTCATGAAATGGTTTTTCTGTTGGTCTCTACAGCAAAAGACATTTGCTGCACAGCCTACTGCTCCTCCCCCAGTTTCAAAACAAGCAGAAGACAATTGAAAAGACAGATTTTGGGCTTATCCTGTTTTTGGATATTTGTATTTAAGGGGGGATGGATATCTCCTATTTGCGTAAGTGGATGCTTTCTAACGTACGTGGCTGTTTGCAGCAGATGTGTGACTAACTCCCACGTGCATCGCGGCCAACAAGGTAGCCAGGCCAGCACTGGAGGCTGCTGCTGCTGCCTGTCATTATCAGCCACACTGGGTAAGTTTCGTGACACGTGTTCACATTGCAGCTGAGCCATCCATCTACCTCACCCTCCCTTTTCATTTCCATTTATTTTATTGTTCTGTCTGAAAGGCCTTCAGCCTCTACCCCAGCTCTGCTGCTGGAAGGCATTGATTGTCCTGGGATGGTCTGGAAGAGGCGCAGCAGAAGCTGAGCACCATGGCTGGCATGGGCAGGGGTCAGCTCTCAAGTGATGAAGGTGTCATGGTGTCACTCCATCCTCGGTACCTCCCTGCATCGGTTCCTTCCCCCCGAGCATAATCTCAAGAGTCACTACTGTGAGGGTGGTGAGACACTGGCACAGGTTGCCCAGGGAAGCCATGGATCCCCACTCCCTGGAAGGGTTCAAGGTCAGGTTGGATGGGGCTTTGAGCAGCCTGGGCTGGTGGGAGGTGTCCCTGCCCATGGCAGGGGTTGGACTGGATGAGCTTTAAGGTCCCCTCCTACCCAAAGCATTCTGTGTTTCTATAATTCTGTATCAACACCAAGGAGAAATAGTAGGCCTTAGGAAGAAAGCCCAACTCACCCCACACTCTCCTGTGCACAGAGCCTGTGGCCCCTTTACCTCCCCTTTCATTCTTCTTTATAAAGGAAGGTCTTCTTCAGCTAGGAGGATAGTGCATGTGCCATTCACCTCCTGGAGTAAAGCTCATTATTTCTCACAGTCAGGGATGGCTCAGGCAAGAAAGAACATTTCAACTGTTAATTGTTTATCCTTTCTGCTACTACAGCAGGAAAATCCTGTCAAAAGGCAGTTAATTATTTAAATGGTTTCTCCATTTGAATAGCTCATTCAAAGCTTTCTTACACCTCAGTCACCTTGAGGCTTTTCCTGCTTTGAGCAAACCTTTCATGGGTTGATATTATTTCCCAAATAGCATTGCTGCTGACCACAAATTGACTGAAGAGCTACTGAAGACAAAGCAGCCACTGTATTACAATACAATTTCTGTCTGCACTGACTTAAAAAGTGTTGTACTGTGCTGAAGATAATCACATGGAGGACAATTATAGAAGCTCGAGAGGATCAAACACAGTAATAGGGATATAAAAGGAAACGTGCATTCTTGATAAGCTACTCGCCATGCATGTGAATGCTTCCCTTTTATCTTTCTTTTTACAGATGTTTCAAATTACATAGTAATTACAAAGTCAAAAGGATTTTTTCACACAAAAACCATCTGATCTTAGCTACTCTTCTGAGTAGCATTTAAGCAGCTTCTGAAGGCTTGCAGATAAGTTCTCCATCACTGCAAACAGAGGATGGATTTGTACAAGATACAGTGTAGTTCCTTTGGGGCTCAGGTCTTCACCCACCACTTTCTGCAGGGGTCTGAATAGATGATCACAGTAGCTCCTTCTGGTTTTATTGTCTATGAAAAGATATTAATAATATCTTGGGCAGAAAGCTGATTGTTCTGAATATTACTAAAGTATCATTACAATCTAAATCAGTAGCCAACTGACTGAGAGTGCAGTGAAGTGTCAGGGTAATTACGTGAGTTAGTTATCATTTCTAGCTCCCCTAGAAGATTTCTCCTACTACCTAGGATAAAAAATCACCACTAGTAATTACAGCACAACTTTGTGCAGCGCAATACGGTGGACCAGTGCCCAAGGAGTGTATGTGGTGGCAGCTGCAAAAACGCTGCATGAGGAAAGGTGATTAATAGGCACAGGGAGAGCCTTCAGTTTAGATCTGAATCAATTCTGCTCAAAACCTGTAGACAAGTAGGGAAGTCTGTGGAGCACAAAGGACTGCATTTCCTTGTAAAATGTGCACATGGAGGCTTCCAAGGGTGAGTGTCTACACTTTAAGGGAATTTGGTTCAAAAGGCAGATAAGAGCAGAGAGGCAATGATAGATACCATGTCTTCTCTTAAAGGAGAAGTCTGTTGCAAAGATAGTCAAGAGACTCAGTCCAAATCACCTTGAAATGAGAGTTTTTCCATTTGGTTAAATGACCTAAAGCCCATTTATACATGCACTGAGAGCCACTTCAAGGAAGGAGAGCTGCCCAAGTGCCCTGGTCCAGAGCAAGCCTGCAGAGGCAAGCAGTGCTGGTGGAGAGAGGAATTTGGTGTCTACACTCACTGCAAAGGTCTGTGCTGGTCTGGATATGTACTCCTATGTATCACAGTCTTGTGTGCAGAATTGAGTTTGAAGATAGAAAAGTCTTTCATTATATTAATATCATCAGTCATTAATTAGGAAGATATTTTTCTGTTTAAAGAAAGGGATCAGAACACATGACATAAGCTTTTGGCAGCTTATGGTCTTCATGGAGGGTCTTCTTCAGTGTGATTTAGTTTACAAGGTCTCTGGGCTTCTTCAATCAACACCATGTATTTCCCTTTATGTTGCAAACAAGAAATGCTATAAATGTCTCTTTTGCTCTTATGCCACAGAAATCTTGACAATGAGCAGGCATCCTTGCAACAAGACCCCTTCTTGACAGCCTGACATTGCCATTTCGCTCTACCATATGTTGCCTTCTAATTTATACATAGGTTGTTATTTGGCTGAGGCAGAGTCTTTTCATACTTGCTTTTATGCAGTAGCTAACACAACAAGGTGATGGTCACACTAAAGAAAGATGCACTATACTAAGCTCCGCTTGGAAAAGGGGGCAGCAAAATTAATTGGCACTGTTTTGCTGGGATTTCATCTGTCTGACTTCCTAATGACTCACTTCATTAGGAAATGAGGCACTACAAATTCACACACACTTGTGAACCCTTGGATTAATAGAGCATGGGTTGGCAGCAAGGTAGGTACCAAGGATACTTACAGGCTCTGGATCACAGCAGCTGAGCCTGATTTATTATCACTAAGCAGGGTGCCAAGAGTTGATTGTGACATACTGGGAGCTGGGGATATATAGAAGAGTGAAGAAATAATATCATGCATCTTAATGTATGTTGGGTGTGAATGTATCTGTAGGTTGTCTGATGGGCATTCTTGTTGCAGTACTGTATTTCTATTGATATAAAATGCTCAGGGTACAACTGGACACCTAAAAGATTAATCTAAATGTATTTTTAAAAGAAAGCAGCAGCATAATCAGCAGGGATAGCACTTAGTTTCTTCCTTTCTCCCTCTCCATATCACAGAAGAGTGATCTGTGCACAACTGTCATAGTCTTTACTCCCTTTGATACGAGACTAGCAGTGGAGAAACTCCACGGTCATGTTTCTGGAGACCACCAAAGGCCAGTTTGTGTTGCTTACCATCAGTTCTCTCAGTCATACTTTAAAGGCCTGGGCTTTCTGGGTAGACACCAGGATCATGGAGATGTGAGCACCCAACTCCACAGACATAGCTCAATCAGGCTTTGAATGGAATTGTTAGGGCACAAGATATGGCCCAAAAACCAATAGTGCCTGAGACACAATAATGTTGGGGTTTTTTCTATATTAGCCTCTATCTGGAAAGCAAGGCATGCAAACTTTCTGTGTGTTAGGAAAGACTTTTACAAGATCACTCGCTTGAGCAGTGGCTGACCACTGTCAGTGGTAACACTGTCAGCAGTTGGCAGTGGCTGCCCATTGTCTTCAGCCTTTCCTGGTGGATCTGAGTGCATGGTGAGGCTCTTGGAGTCCACCTCTTTTGAAAGACTTCAGCTAACTCAGGACATATGTCAACAGTCCAACTGATGCTGTCTCCTATTCTGTGTTCTCTGCCTTGTGCTAAGAAAGAAATATATTGATCAAGTGCCTCTTACATTGCAAAAGTAAGATGGAAAAAAAGTAATGAAAATACCAGAAATTTCTCCTTTTCTCTACCACCTTTTCCTGAAGTCAACACAGGGATGTTCACAAACCGCATCCTTCAGTTTGTGATGTCTAATGCAGTCATTCCTCACAGCTCAAATGGAGCAAAACCCAGCCCAAAACACAAAGATCTACAGATTTTCTTTCTCCTGTGTTTTCTAATGACCGACCAGCATGCTGTGCAGTTCTGCCTTGTATATCGAGTCCACAAATGAGCATCACCAGTGGTGGCACTGAAAGAGGAGGAATTAGTGCACACCTGCGTCTTACTCCAAGTTAGACAGGTAAACTCTGAACACAAGAAAATGGTGGTGAAAGATGTTGATCAGTTATTTAGTGGGAATGTGACTGGCAAGCCAAATCCATCTGGTGGATGGATTAGCATCACCCTTCCTCTCAGGAAGGAAGTCTCCAGTGTATATTTCAGACTTGATTAATAATTTATTTGGCATCTGGAATTCACAGCAAAACAGCTCATATGGAAAGGGAGGATGTAAATTGTCTGCATCTCCCAGGCACTACCAGGTTATTATTCACAGCTAAAATACTATCTGTAAAATATTTGTGTATTTAATATTTTAAAGAGCAGCTCTGGGTTGATTTCAGCATTCTCGAGGCAGAGGGGCCTGTGTACGTGCTACAGATGTTGTCATTGGGAAGATACGCTCTCATTGCCTACCAAACCAGCCAAAAGAGGGCTTTAGTATGCGAGAGAGCAGGCACCAGAATAAGGGGAGATTAATGTGGGCTTAGTGCCTTTCGAATCAAGGTTGTCACCCGTGAAAAATAAGGGGAACCTTTCCAAGCCGGGACTCCGGTCACACACAGAGGGCACGCTCTGCACACCCCAAACAGGACATTGCTGGAGCTCAGGTCAGAGCATATTAAACACAAGAAAGTTGCTTACAGATTTTACAGCTGTATAGGTGATACATTACTGTCTTTCTGCAGGTATCACTCAGTGATGACCTCAATCAGGTTGTGACAGCTTCCCTGATTGTCTTCTAGGAATTCACCTGCTAAAGTAACACAGTATTTTAACCTACTTCTACTGCTGTGCCACTTACTCGCTTTATGATATCTGCAGTATTTCTTCTCAGAGTTGTAATTCTATTTACCAACCGCAGATTCTCATGAGTTGCTAATAGCTCTCATTGTCTTATCAAGAGGTTTTTAATAGAAGAGGCCACTTAATCAACTGAAAAGGGAAAGAAAACCAGTAAATGCCGTGTCATATTCAAGCTACAATTTCTCTTTTTTATTTTTTTTACTTTTTAAGAGATTGAAGTAGCAGTAGCTGAAAAGGGGTAGCTGCTGTGCTCGTTCTTGGCTTTCACAACCACAGCTTTCAAAAAGTGCCCAAGTTTATGTACCTAAAACTACAACTTTACCTACAAGAGTAACAGAAACCAGATATTCTCTTCTGTTCATTTAACCCTTGCATGTGGACCATACTTTCATTATTATTGTTTACCACTTCCAGGGGGGAACATCCACTGGGTCCAATCCAGACCAGCTTTCCCCATCATTACTCTCTGCACATACATAGTCCAAGATCATAGAATCATAGAATCACAGAATGGTTTAGGTTTGTTTAGCTCATCCAGTTCAAACCCTGCCATGGGCAGGGACACCTCCCACCAGCCCAGGCTGCTCAAAGCCCCATCCAACCTGGCCTTGAACCCTTCCAGGGAGGGGGCATCCACAGCTTTCCTGGGCAACCTGTGCCAGTGTCTTACCACCCTCACAGTAAAGAATTTCTTCCTAAAATCTAGTCTAAATCTACCCCTCTTCAGTTTAAAACCATTCCCCCTCACTCTATCTCTAGATAGATATCAAAGAACAATTTGGATGGGGTGGGGGGGATGGCCTAGGTGACCTCTCAAGTTCTCTGTGAAGACTTGGTCCACAAGGGTGGTGGCTGGGGTCAGTGCTGACCCGAACCAGCATATGCAGATGCATGGCTGTGTTGGGTGAAAAACTGTACCATGCGGTGGCAATCTTAAGGATGTGAATTACAGATACCTAAACAAGCATCTGGACCCTAGGCGGTACCCCAGAAACAGAGGTGACAAAGATGGGAGAGGAAGCAGACAGGAGATGAGCAGTGAGTTTGTAGCAGAGCTGAGACTTACCAAGCAGTCTGGTCACTATTCATTTACCCAGACTGCCTCTCCTGGCTAATTCAACAGCCTGAACGAAATTGGGGGTGAGGAAAGCAGCATGAGCATGCACGGCATGCTGTGATTAGAAAGGGCACTGCTGGGGAGAGGAGCATCAGAGCAGCCAAGCAGAAGTTTTCTGTGTATTCCTTCTGCCTTCTCTCCTGAGAGGTACTTGCCTTTCATTCCCAGCTCCTTCACTTTCAGTGCTGTTTTTGCAGCTTGCGACTCTTCTCTAAAACACAAAATGCAGCTGCTTTCAGTGTGACGGAGGCAAAGGGAGCTGATGTTCCTTCTGCTCCTGGGTGGATAAAAATGTCACAGCACTGCTTCTGCATTGCAGAGTGGGGACAACCTAGCTCTCAATAACCAAAACAAGTCAGATAGTTATTGAAATATTTGGGATTACTGACTGTTAGTATTTTTTTGCCACATTCTTCCTTTACAGAATATAAATGCACCATAAAAAACTACTGCTTGTTGACATTTGGCCACATTTGTAAATCAGTTGTCAGTGGCTAAATCAAGCCAGCATGGAGTGATTTAACCCCGAATACAGCAGAATGTACTGGCCTTTGGCTATTCTGCCCTGCTTTAAGTAAAAAAATAATCCAAAGGTATTTCCCTTACAAATTGGAGATTATGCGGGCTTGTCCGTCCCTTGCTGTAACTGTTGAGGAGCTTGAATTGGAGCTGTTGTGTACTGGAAGGGGGAATGCGGTTTGAGTAGGGCAAGTCTGGGTGGTGCTGGGCAAATGCATCTTCCTTGCTGTGGAGGAAGCAAGCAGGGCTTGGTAGCAGATCTAGGACAGTTTGGTGGCAATTTAATTCTCTGTTACTCCTAGGGTGCAACTGAGGATCCCAGTCAATGGCCAGGATTTGGTGTCCCTGACCCCAAGGGGTCCCACCTCCTTGTCACATTCCTGGAGTGCCATCACCTATTTGTGTTGTCCTCTCCTCAGTAACATCTGGGCTGGAAATAGAGGCTCACTGCACCTTGTCCCTCTTCAGGGCACTGGCTGGGCATAGATATGATTTAATCTCCTGAAATCTCCTGTTGTATCTGAGGGGGGAAATGGTACAAACCTTGAAGAACGGGTGAGCTGCAAGGGTGCACAAATGCATTCATGAGTGTTATGCACCTGGCAGTGTCTGGATGGTTGGTGGGGAAACCAGGTGGAATCTGTTTAGCTTAGCACTAAAAAGCACAAGGTTGAAAACCCACAGCCTGTCCCTGTTCTTTCAAGGGTGCAAATTCCATTTTTTTTGTGGCAAGAGAGCAAGAAGTCAGAAAACAAGAGCGAGATTTATGCATTTAACCCCTTCAGCCTGGCAAATGAATGAGCTATATTCCAAGGCAGACTTTCAAAAGCTGAGAGCACAGCAGTGATTGACTTGCTTATTAATTCCCAATAAACATTTTCCAGGAGGAATGGCACAGTTCAGAAGATATGAAGAGGAGAAACACCCTGTAAAGCACTGAGGCAAACAAGCAAGCAGACAGAGCAGAAAATGCAATGATAGTAAAGCCAGCTTTGAAAAGAACAGAGACCTTACAAGTCAGGGTTACTTTAGCCTGCAGTAAGGGAAGATTAATAATGAACATAGATTGCTCAAATGAATCATATCATAATGGATGCCCTGAATGTCTTGTGATGGATGGCTAGACAGCATTTAGTGCCACTAACACTGGCGATTGAACTGGAATACAAAGCAGGTAGGAAGGTGGTTTGGGTCATGGAAGGGCACAGGCAGTGTCTGCTGTAGGAGGGCAAAATGCACCTCCTGAGGAACAGCCATATCCTCCAACCTGTGATACGGGGGAGAAAAACAAGGAAAAGGGAACAGTCATTGCTTGGACAAGGACAGCAATGTCGGGCAGTGCAGAGATCAATGGACGTACAGGAGCAACCTTCATCACCTGGAGCTGCAGCGTGGATAGCTGTAGTTACATTACATTAGGAGCTTGCATGAGACTGCTTTTCTGCCCTATGATCTGCTCAACCCAAACAGCATTTTGAATTTGCAGTTTGTGTAGAAGCATGAGAACATTGATTCACTGTAGACAGAGATAAGACTATTAATAGGTGCTCTGTATATAATTTTTTTTTCCTAATACAGCAGTGGCTCTTCAATTTACTGGCAAAGGTAGCAGGGTTTGCTAACTGGCACCTGATAAATGCCATGTCTGCCTCCCTGGGGCACCTGCCAGTAAATAAATTCAGTGCAAGCTACTGAAATATTGCTGGGTGGTGAAGAAATGTCATGCAGGGCTGGCTGGTTGGGCCACAGAAGACACAGAGTTTCAGAGGCTGCCCCACACTACATCCCGCTACCAGCCCCACCAGGACCAGTTGTGTTCTTCCCTCACCTCTCTTCCCCAGGCAATAAAAAGTGTAGCTGACCCACTTGGAAAGAGTCAGAGCCTGTGAAACTGGTAAGAGCTACAAAAAAAGGAAGAAAGAGGCTCTCATTACCCTCCTCCCTGGGTAGAAGCAGAATTAATTAAAAAAGCAGCGGGAGAAGGGGTGTGCCACAAAATCTCACTGCAAAAACATAGCCCCTTTCTTCTTTCTTTGCCAAAATTTTTAAACATTTTCAAGTCCTGCCCATCAGAAGCTGCAGGTGACAAACTCAAATAAGTTGCTAGGCCATGTCTTCTTTTCTGGGACTAACGTTTCTGCAAGTGTGAAGCAAGAAATGGAGACGTTCCCATCTGCACCATGGTGGCTCTTCCCCTTCTGTCTGCACTATAGCCCATGGGCAACTGTGGCCTTTGCTGATGGGGAAGAAATGAAAGGGAGAGAAGAGGAGAGGAGAGGAGAGGAAGAGAGGGAATTTTTTTGAGAAAGAAAAGAAAGAGAGAAGAAAGAGAAGTAAGAAAAGTAAGAGAAGTAAGGGAGAAAGAGAGGAGGGAAGGAAGGAGGGAAGGAAGGAAGGAAGGAAGGAAGGAAGGAAGGAAGGAAGGCAGGCTGTACTAAAGGCATGGGAACTGTGTTATACAGTGTCATAGACACACCACTTAGTAGCATGTTTATAAACAACATATTGCCCTAACAGGCTCAATAACTAGCAGCAAAAATTTAGCAGTTAAGTGGAACTGGCAAGCATCAATTTCCCTGTAAACAACTGTCCAGGAAGTGCATGACCAAAGTCTCACTGTGGTCCCTTAATACGTGTGAAGTAAAGACAGCCCTTCAAATGTATTCTTAGTCAGATGCAGACTTTCCTTCTCCTGGCATTGACTCTTTGTCATGTCCACTGTATTGAAAGTACGAAACAAAATAGGTGGAAATTAAAAAAAAACAAACTGAAAACTTTGCTCTGAAAAGCAACTCCACCAGACTACGCATTCCTATATTCAGCAGATCTCCCTCTGTCAGTCAGATCCTCTCTCGAGTGATTAGAACAAGCTCACGCTTGCAGAAGAGCTGACACAGCCCAGAAAATGATTTACATAATGCAGGAGGAGAAGAATGTATTCATTACGTTTCTGCTGTGATTAACGCTGTAACAGGAGCTGACAGCTCAGATATTCTCCCTCAAAATACAGAGGTCTGAGCCTGTGCTCTCAGCTCGAGGAAGGGGCTGTGGTGCACTGCAAGGTACCACTGTTGTGTATCCTCTGGCTGCAGGGCTGGACCAGTGCATCCAAATCGTGGGGGCAGGGAGGAAGAAAGACCACAATAAATACCTGTGATTTGGGCTTGGATGTTGTAAACATGGGCAAAGCAGTGCACACGGTGAGCATCTGGCCTGGTGCATGCAGTCTGGCTGTTCAGAGCCCTGTGTGTAACCAAAGAGCACCTTTTATTCCAGATACATCAGGGCTGTGCAGCAGCATGGGAGCTGCTTTCCAGGTAGCATGCCAGGTCCCTGTCTTTCCTGCAGCAGGGATTCGTTTGCCTCTGGGGAATAGACAGCAGTGCCGGGAGGGACAAGCACACAGCAAACTCTCTCATCCACATCATGAGTCTTTATTTGTCTTCAGCTCTGCTTGACAAAGCAGGTGGATTTCACAATTTTTAAAAGCCCTTTGCTTCAGTTACTTTTTATCACTCTCGATATATTTATGGGTTTTCTTTCTCCTTCTGTGCACACTTAAAATTAATTTATTCCTGTGCTTCCTCCCTTTTTTCCTTCCACTCCTCCAACACCTTCCCCTTCAGCAACCTCGTCCTGAGGAGAGACCTATTTTGAGGAAAAACCCCTGTGTGATTTTATGAGGATGTTCATAGGTATGCACAGTCTCTGCAAGTCTTGATGTGTCAGTGTGTTCTGCAGGTCCTATTTTATTGATTTTTGAAGCTTAGAGCTGGGTTTCCACATCCTCTTTTGGGATCCTAATATGCAATTTGAATTTTTAAGGTTGTGAAGCTCTCTACAGATCTCACTGAGATCTGAGATAAAGCCCCCATGAGCATGGTCTGGGAGCAGAGGTGTAACAGATGAGATTTTACCTCAGACTCATTTCTAGGTTTGGATTGTTTTACTGTAGCTGCAAAACCCTGCAGTAGGGCCTCTGTGAGCCTCCCAGCTATAGAAAAACAGATGATGCCTCTTAGTGTTGCTATAGAGCCAGAGTGGCATTTTAGGATATAAAGAGATATATGATATCACAAGTACTTTCTGTCTGCCCTAGCAAGGGATGTGGGCAATGGGGCGCTGGAGCACATGGCCAGGTATTGCAAGGTTTGGGGGCACCAGGGTCAGGAACACGCAGATGCCCCTTTGCTGGCCTCAGGGTTTGACTACAACTATTTGGCAGCACCTTATACTTAGTAAAGATGAAAACCCCAAGTTTCAGGTTCTTCCCACAGCGAGGGGTTGCAGAGGGTTGATGAATACATATATGAGTCCCAGCTTAACCAAGTGCTGCCCAGCTTTCAATATTGCAGGAGACCCTGTTTCAGCTGTGGGAGAGCTGCCCAACAAGTAGGTTCTTGGAAACAGAGTCTCTGTACGCACTTTAAGGTAGTCAGGCAGAAAGGAAGGAAGGAATGTGAAAGATGGGAAAGGTCACTGAAAACCAGTGCTTTTTTGACGCATGGGATTTGCATGT
This sequence comes from Mesitornis unicolor, assembly GCF_000695765.1. NCBI lineage: Eukaryota > Metazoa > Chordata > Aves > Mesitornithiformes > Mesitornithidae > Mesitornis > Mesitornis unicolor. Next base: position 9,941 of record NW_010163484.1, on the reverse strand, counting down.
CCCAGAAATTGACAGTGTCTAATGAGGCAATCCAAAGGTTGATCAGGGACTGAACTTCTCCTTGTACTATTAACTACCAGTTGCTGGGATGGATTCTTTCAGCTCCACTAAAAACATAACTGTCCTTTATTTCATACTGCAATAAGGCTGAGCTTAATATTCTTGTTGCTGAATTTCTATATTTGGCTTTGTCGCTTTTACATTGTCAAGACTTTATTTCTGTTCAGCAGCATGTACTCCTCACCTTGTTGCATGCTGTACTAATCATGCTTTTATTAGGTATTTTTAGATCCTTCCCACAGTGTGCAGAGATCTGTGGGGCTTTTTTAGCCCAGAATATCAATAAAGCTTACAGCCAAACCTCCTGGTAGAGGTACTGAGTCTACTTACTCTGATCGTCCCTTGGAAAAATTAAATTGTTGCAATGTGAGTGCAGAGCAGGGTTCAAGGTCCACTGCATATGAAAATAGAATTGATTACTCCCAATGAACAGAGGCTTGCAGCTCTTAAGAACATTATACGATAAATATGTTGGCACATACTATGCATTTGGCATGCTAAGAAGTTTACTAAACTACTCCCTGCAGCATATTTTAATGAAATGCTGACAGTTTGGCATCTTATTGGATAACTGCATTCAGTGGCATTGGTCACAAATAACAGATGTTAAGGAAGCCATACAAAGGGCTCCATAAGACGGCAGCTTCTCCCCGACTTTCTGCTCTGTGTTGTTACCCTCTTGGAATTTATCATGGCCAGCAATGAGAAATTAAGAATGAGCACATGGCATTCCTCCAGTTTGGCATCTAGAAACTTCTGTCTCTCAGGTCTCACAAAAAAAAATGCATGCAGAGTATTTTTCCTTAAGAATTTGGCCTTATCTCTAAAGGGATGCCAGTAGCATCCTATGTTCGATGAGGTGTGAGAAAGAGCACCTTGGTGGAGGGGCTCTGCTCTGCCGGGTGATGCCTGGGGCAATGGCGCTGAAGATGGAGGGAGCAGGCGAGCTGCAAGGGCTGCTCCTGGCTCCAGCAGCCTCTGAGACATGGACTACGTTGGCACAGAGCCTGGGACTGACCCTACCTCTCCAACACTTCCCTGTCTCTCTTTTCTGTGCCTGAGAGGAGCTTTATTCGTAACAATAAGATGAAAAAAAAACAACCCAACTTTAATCACAGGTGGGGGTATTTTTAGCTGAAATAGTTCAGCAGTGGAAGTAATCAAACTTGACTGACAATTCCTTCTCTCTTAGATCCTCACCTGCTCCCAATCCTACCATTAACTGAGGTCTGTTGCTAGAATAATGTTTTTCTTACATCCACTGCGTCAAAACTATAAACAAATAAACTGATCGCACCTCACCTCTCCCACGATCACAGGTCCCTTTGAACAAGGAAATGCTGGAGACGTGGCCCTGATTCTTTATATTGTTGGTGCCACCCAGTGTTAAAAGACTGAAAAGGCACTTGCTTGAGAAGTCACAGGAGACAGGTACCTTTGGCGCATATTTTGCAGCCATAAGTGCACTGTCAGACCTGTTGTGACCATGCACTGTCTGAAGACCAAAGTTCAGGGAAGAACCAGGAGATGAGTTGGGTTTTTTGGTTTGTTTTTTTGTTTGTTTGGTTGGTTGGTTTGGTTTTTTTTAATTTCAGATGCTGATTGAGAACAATTGGCATGAAAATGCAAATGGGTAAACATCTAGGTATTTATTATCTACAGTAACTGGAGATCTCTCAAGTTATTCTCCTCTCAGTGTGAAACTTTATGCATTGGGATGCCTGGCTGGAGCACATCCACTACACACAGAAACACAGTGTGATGTGATAAATTCACACGTGTGCCTGGTCCTGTGTCTTAGATTAAGGCCTCCATGTCAAGCACGTCTCATCATAGGGGCCCTCTGCGTGCAGGTCCCTGGCACCAGGCACAGTCCTTGACTGAGCGCTGTGGCCTCTCTCCCTAGGTCTTCCCATTTCCACGTAGCTGATGGGCTCATCGCACTGGAACCTACTGTGCTCAGCAATAAGGAAGAGGTTATCCCATCATGCTGCCAGTATGAGAGATACAGGCAACACTGTGAGGAAGGCAGGGAATGGGCAACTCTGGCAAAACCTGTGAGGTATTAAGACTTCATACATGGCCAAAAATTTAATGGTTATGTCCCACTCCAAATAAGTGATGTGCCTTTCAGATGGGCTAAAATCTTTTAAAAGGACATGGTGTCTTTCCACACCCTTTTATGACCACCTTTCCCATTGCTTCCTCAGTTCTGACAGATGGAGCTATCCACTGTGTTCATCTGTCCAGACAGAAGCTCCCTCTTCTCCACCTGAACTTTTTGCTGTGCTTCCAGGTCTTCTGGATAAGTTGCTTGTTGCTAACTTTGCTAAAGAGTGTGCACCCTTAGCTCCACCTTAGGCCTCTTCCTACATACAGACTCTTTGAACAAGAAGCCATAATTTTCTTTGTGACCCACAGAATCATCCCAGGTTTCTTCATTTTTCAGAAGTCCTGTACTTGAATTGTCTTTGCCTAGGTCTTCCCAGAATAATCCCAGAAACAAGCATGGCTGGAGGAAGACGTGGTTTTGTCCTGTGTCCACATCGCTCTTTTAGAGGTTGTTAAGTAGTGGTGGATAAAGTTAGAGTGGCCTTTTTACAATGTTTTACAATCCCTGTTTCATTTATACTGCTTTTGACACAAGCCTGTCTCAGTACACTGCCAGCCAGCAGTCTGACAGCATGTATAAACCTAGATTTGCAATCACAAACCCTGGGCAAATGGGTTACAACCCCTGGACAGCCATGGGTTACAAGGGCTGGCTTTGACCGAAATGCCTTATGTGCAGTTCGTTAATGCATAGACACTGTCATAAGCTCTCAGCTGCAGAAAGTCCTTTTCCAGTGCTGTTGCCCAGAAGGACACTGGCAGCAGCACAAAGCAGCAATAAATCAATCAGCCAGCTAGTCTATAAGTGTCTTGCATAACCGGGTAAATAAACAAGTACTAGAAATAATAAACAATGTGGCTATTTCCACCTTGTCAGGCTGAGCCATTCCAGACAATCAATAGGGGATATAGGAAAGGTCACTGAGTGCCTGAATAAATCTCATCAAAAAACAAGGGCTAAACAGCGGTAGCTCCCTCTGAGAAGAAAAAGGCATGGCCTTTAACAGAATAAACCCAAGATTGCAAAGTGGCAGCGAACAAATATTAAAGCATAAACAACAGACGATGGAAATATTGTAGAAAAAGAGGATATTCAAACCATTGATCTTTTTTCTCGGTTTCTTACAGCTACAGAGGTCTCTATTCCCTTTTGACACTCCGGGAGTTTTGGAAGAGAACACTTGCTGAGCTAACCTGATAGATGCACTTGTAAAGTAGTAGCTTTACTTATATTTTGATGTTCTGGTGAGTTTTTTGGTTAAAAAAACCCAACTGAATACATTTAAAGCCCTAAAGATATTGCCCAGGCTAGCATATTTTTATGTAGCTCAAGTGTTCATTTTAAGCCATTTCAGGACAGATTTTGAAGTCACCTTCACTGACGCAAATCCCTCAGGAACCAAATACTACTGAAGCCAGTCTCTTGCCCAGTGCTTAAGAGAAGTTTGGCTGAACACTTATCCCCTGCCCAGAGATGGTGAGGCTGGCAACACAGCGACACACCTTGGTGGATGCATGTGGGAAGGCTAACATTAATAAAAATGCTAAGGAAGGTACTACTTGCCAGCCTGTGCTGGTTGAAAAGGTACAAGCATCAGCTGTGAACCATTCATTGCTGATCTTAATCTACTGTTTGGCACAGTTGTTGTCAGCTGTTCCATGTCAGTCCAAAGCACAGACCATTTATTTCCCTGCTGTGTGTTACAGTACAGCCACAGTCCAGAAAATCCACTGCTTTATGGAAAGCTCTGTGTCCCTGTGGCTCTACAGGGGCCACACAAGGCCCTGCAACATGGCAGCAGGTGCTGATGTATGATCATTTACATCTTCCAAGCATCATGCAGCAGAGCCCATAATTCTGCTTGGATGTTTGGCAGTAGCCACCAGCTCTATATCCATCTGTCCTGCTAAAAGCTAAAGTGATTGTACATTAGACTCAGAGGTTTGTTGACGGCTATAGACAGAGATTCCAGTTTCTTTATGTCCATAAATGTGCAGAGATCAGATCAGCAATCAGCCTTGTTCAGTACATGTGCTGAGCCAACAGTACTTTTATATCTCTGAGTACTTGGAATAAAACAATTATGGCTGCTGTTTGTCATCATTAGCAACAAACAATTTCTCTGGCTGGGACTGGTGAAAATCTTGATAAAAATCTGAAGGAAAAGGGGAACCATGCTACCTGAGCTAGATGTCCAGGTGTCATGGCTTAACCCCAGTAGGCAGCTCAGCACCATGCTCACTCCTACCTGATGGGGATGGGGAAGAGAATCTGAATAGTAAAAGTGAGAAAATTCTGGGGTTGACATAAAGACATTTTAATTGGTAAAGTAAAAACCATGCAAGCAAGCAAAGCAAAACAAAAAATTAATTCACTAGTTAACATCAACAGACAGATGTTCAGCCATCTTCAGGAAAGCAAGGCTCCATCACATTTAACACCGTAATTCCAACCTTCTCCCTCTGTCTTCTTCTTCCCTCCAGCTTTTATTGATGAGCAGGACATCATATGGTATGGAAAATCCCTTTGGTCAGTTGGAGTCAGCTGTCCCAGCTGTGTCCCTTCCCTACTCCTTGTGCACCCTCAGCCTAGTCACTGGTGGGGCAGTGTGAGAAGCAGAAATGGCCTTGACTCTGTGTAAGCACTGCTCAGCAATAACTGAAACATCACTGAGTTATCAACTCTGTTTTCATCACAAATCTAAAACATAACCCCATCCAAGTTACTATGAAGAAATGTAACTCTATCCTAGCTAAAACCAGCACATTCTTCACCCCTTATTCTGTAACATTTATGTCAGTTCAGGTCCCACATTATCCAGTATATCCTCATTAACCTCCCCTGCACACCTTGCAGTCCTTTGATATAGTACACAGATATCATTCTTCTAGTCTGCAGACCACTCCTGCAAAATGTCCATGGATGTCCATAAAATGTCCATTGAGTTACTTTAGTGCATGAGTTTGGGGTCCATCTGTTATGGTGTTCACTCAGGAGAAGTGGTGTTTTGTGTGGAGTTACTGGGCACCAAACCCAGTTCAAGATGGGTCACAGCTTCACTCACTCTGCGTCTTGTAAAGCTTGTCCTTCATTAGTTCAGGTGGTTCCTGCTATGGCTCTTCCTCTAACATAGAACTCTAAATTGGGTTACAACAATTTAAAGATATATTAATTACAATCTCCACCCATTTGTGCCAGGTTATAGGATTTAACATTGCAATTAACTTCTCCGCTTGCCCCTGCTCTGGCTTGGACTTACGCACAGACCACAATCTCTTAGGGTTGTACCTGCTCCACTGTGGCCTTATCCACGAGCTACAATCTCTTTGGAGGTATATCTGCTGGAGCACAGACATATCCATGGCAACAGGTACTTCAAGATGTACCTGCCCTGGCACAGACTCATCTGTGGCCACAGGCGCTTTGGGGTGTTCTGCTCTCATATGCACTCATCCACAGGTCATGATCCCTTCAACTGAAGTTCACGCTGGAGTGCTGGCCTGCCTAGCACAGCAGCACAGGAACAGCAGCAATGCCCTGGCTACCTGCCCTTCCCAGCACATGGCCACTGCAGCTATCAGAATGTTCCCAGGCACAACAGAGCAAGATGATAAGGAGTACAGCAAACAGCACAAGCAAAAAGTGTCCACGAACAAGCACTAGGCTCTACTACACAGTAAAGCAAGCAAGCCCTACAGCAAGCACCAAAATCTGTCCATTAATAGCTAAACAGCAATAACAGCTATAAATCTGATCTAGCACATTCCAATCCAATCTGTTGTTATACCAAAACTTTCAAGCCTCACATTGGGGACCAAAAAGAACTGTCATGGCTTAACCCCAGTAGGCAGCTCAGCACCATGCAGCTTCTCATTCACTCCCCCCTGAGTGGGGATGAGGGAGCAAATGTGAAGGTTGAAAGTGAGACAACTTGGGGATTTAAATAAAGTCAGATTAATAGGTAAAGCAAAAGCCGTGTTGCAAGCAAACCAAAACAGGGGATTCATTCACTACTTCCCGTTGGAAGGCAAGCATTCAGCCATCTCCAGGAAAGCAGGGATCCATGACATGTAATGGTTACTTGGGAAGACAAATACGTGTGTGTGCACACACACACACTTCTCCCTTCTTCCCCCAGGTTTTATTGCTTAGCATGGTGTCATATGGTACGGAAAGGGGAAGATCTAGATGAAACGGTATGGTGTCATACTACCCCTTTGATCCCTCGCTGGTGGGGCAGCATGCAAAGGAGAAAACACCTTGACCCTGTGTAAGCACAGCTCAGCAATAACTAAAACATCCCTGTGTTATCAACACTGTCTTCAGCACAAATTCACAACATAGCCTTATACAAGCTACTATTGAGTAGTAGTATACAAGCTACGCTCAGTATTTTATTTTGTTTCCTTGTTAAACATCTGGGTTTAGTAAAAAGTTTAGCAACAGCCAAAGCCTTTAATGACTCTATAGCTGTGAAAACAGGAGTTAGTGAGGGTAAATATGGCCAAACACCTGCCTTTTATTTAGGTACTTAAATGGGATCACCCTCTTCCCTTTATTAGCAACATTATCTATGCAAACAAGTAATTAACAGCAAATTACAGGAATAGATGTGCAATGCACCTAAAGACAACTTGCACTATGTGACAAATGACCTTCACAGAAAGAGGTTAAATTAATTGAAGTGATGAGCTATCACAGGCACAAGAGAGGGATGGGCTGGACTGTAGTGGTTGCTTGTGGCAAAGAAGCTCCTACCCTGCTGTCCTGTGACAGTTTGTTGAACCAAGGCAGTCAGAAGAGTGTTTCAACAATGCTCACTTGAGGCACTGGTGACATTTGAATGAGGCATCTGAATGAAGCTTCTGAAGTTTTCATATGAGGAAAGCCTTGGTCTTTACTGAGCAACTGGTAAGTTGCTTGCTGTCCTTTGTCAGCAAGCACTAACTTGATCTCAGCAACCGGCAGGAGAAAACAATATCTATAACTGCGCAGGCTAACGCCTCCCTGAGAAAAGCTCACTGAGCCTTTGGGCTAACAAAATGTTCCTTTGCCCAATCTGAAACCACCAGGTGAAAATAACCAACAGGAATGTACCGTTATCTATTGTGCTGGTTCTGGCTGCGATAGAGTTTATTTTCTTCATAGCAACTAAGACTCTCTGTTTGAGCTCTCGTACTGCTTGAGAAGTGCCTTAGTGCATAGGAATGTATGCACTATTGCGTTACCTGGATGCACTGTCAGTCTCTCAAAAGTGAGATGCCACAAACCAAATGCAGGGATGTTTAGCTCCATCCTCTAACCTTAATCCAAAAGAGGCAAGAGACTTTAGAGTTAAAAATGTGTCCTCTGTGCCCACCACATAACTCTCACACAACCTGTGCTGTGGGGCAATTGCAAAACTCTCATTTCCTCCAGCAGATGAAGCCCCTGGGATGATTTACACAGCAAGCAATTGCAGTTGCTTTGGCTTGATTTCAGCATTTTGAATCAGATCTTGTCATTGTTTAGCACGCATCTGTTTAGTGTAGCACCAGGAGTACAGTGTCTGATGGCCTGAGGCAGAATTTCTAATTTGTCCAAATAATGTTCAGCATAAGCTCTATATGATAATTAATCAGCAGCCATTAAAGCAATACCTATGATGTCTCCAATGTTTATTAAAGCCTTTTGATGGCATTTTAATCACAGTATTGCCATGGCAGGATTTACTTTTATTTAAAACAAATGTTGTGTCTTGCAGAATGCTTTAGGGTGGGGTTTTTTCTCAGATTCCCAAGAGTGTGATTAGTCATTCCTAATGATTCTTCCTCTCTCTTAATGGTTTAGTAAAAAGATTGTGAAAGCAGCACCTTGATTAAAATAGCCTCTTGATCATGAGTCTCATACATCTCTGATGCAAATGTTTGGGTTTGCTTAAGCTTTGGTACAGACATTAGGCAGCATTACTACACTAGAACATTCACTCTGCAGAAAATGTAACAGGACTAAGGCTCTCTGAAATACAAACAGATGAAGCAAAACAAGAAAAGAGAAGCAGGAGGTGGGGAGAACAAACTCAACCAGCTCAGGGAGAAAAAAAGGAACATCAGGTTTTCCAGAAGTGCAAATGCTTGATTTAAAGCGCAGTGATTTTGAAGTCTATGCTGGTACCGAATCAGGAAGGATTTTAAATTTTTTTTTTTTTGAGGAAAATGAAGTGTTATCCTGCCGTATATTTCAATGCCTTGAACGCTGGTTTCAAAACTTCATTTTCAAGAAGCATTTAGGAATTTGGGACCAGATCCTCAATGATATGTAGGTATGAAACTCTGAAATCACCAGCAGTGAAGGGAAAGGAAAGAAGGCCAAGCCATTGGCTGTAGTGACTCCTCAACACTCTCAAAGGCTGGTGGGAGTAAAGGGAGGCCTGAGAAATGCATTTTCTAGACCCAGCTCCTGGCTGGTGAGGACACGGAATATTTAAGATATCTATGATGTGTGTGGCAAAGCAGGACTATTCAAGAGAGCAGGTAAATTTCACAGGAAGTTTAAACAAGGTATTTTGTGTTATTTCTTTTTATTTCTGTCCTGTCAAACTCTCTCAAATTTTCCTTAGGGATGTCCTATGTTCACACAGTGATGTGAACACAGACACGAGTTAATACCTCTTCATTATTAAGATGAAGCTGTTGTTCTCCATCAAGGGATAAAACAGCCACAAGACCAACTTTGGCTCATGACGTGCCATGGCATTCTGGCACAATTTATCTTTCAAACACAGCATGGCAAAGCAAGATAAGTGCAGTGCCAAGCTAAGGGAAAAGACCTAGAAACACATCAAAACATTTATATGCTTTCTATACATGCATTTTCTCGTTTACACTTTCATTTTTCCAAGACTTCCTGATCCAGTTTTTCTTCATGCACTACAGTATCTAGATTTTACTGGTTACCCATGTCTCTCACATACATCATACCAACTTCAGCACATTATAGCAGCATTACTTTACAGATTAAAGCTTGCACTTCATTGCTACCCAAAACCAATCCTCCTAAGTAAGCCCAAGCATTGTAACTTTACAGAAATACCATGTCTTCAGGAGGGATTTCTTTTTCTAACAAGCAAAATCACTTTAATATTTTCTTTGTAAAGAACTAGCTGCTGCATGTATCATCCTATCCACAATTCATTCACTTACATTGAATGATATGGGCCTCTCAAGCACCTCGTTTCTTCTACTTGTACTTCTGCAGAGCTGAAAACCTTTTAAGGGCTGACACCTACCAAGACCCCATTTCAAGAAACTGTGCTGTTTTAGTCAGCTAATCTGTATCCATTGCCATACAAATAATTTCCAAGGGTACTGCTTTTGGTGGGAAGATAAAGGGGCAGCTCCTAACAAGATCAGGAGATAAGGTATCAAATCACATCATCTCCTTTAGCTCAAGGTGCTTGGACTTTTTGTAAGTACTTCAGCCCATCACCAGGACTAAATAACTTTGCAGCTTGAAAACCCCAGCAGAAGAGCTCTTCCTACCTGACCCTTGCCACATACACACACATAAAAAGATTACTCAGGCAAGAATGATCTGAGTAAATAAAAATGACATAAAATGACAGGTCATTCAGCTGCTGTGGTGATAGGCTTTGAATAGTGACATGGATTTTAACACAACTTGGAATATTTCCCTATTCTTAAAATTTGATACAGTGATGAAATAATGTTAATGTGATAAAGCAAATGTCACACACAGACACATAGAATCGCTCGGTTGGAAAAGACCT
>NW_010163483.1:0-964 GCF_000695765.1 Mesitornis unicolor | reverse complement strand
CCATCCCATCCCATCCCATTCCATCCCATTCTTATCTCTGTCCCATCCCATCCATCCCATCCCATCCCATCCCATCCCATCCCATCCTATCCTTATCTCTGTCCCCATCCCATCCCATTCTTATCTCTGTCCCCATCCCATCCATCCCGTCCCATCACACCCCATCCCATCCCCATCTCTGTCCCTATCCCATCCCATCCCATCCCATCCCATCCCTCACTGATGGCAGCGATGAACTTGTCGAAGTGGCTGAAGGGGACGAGGGGATCCAGGAGGTGGGGACGAGCGGCTCCAGCAGCTCGCGGAAGAAGAGCTTCAGCGCCCCGGTGACAACGTGGATGTCCTCCCAGCGCCCGTCATCCAGGTCCAGGTGCTCGTCTGTGGTGGGGGGCAGCACCTCAGGGGATGGACCAGGGTCCTCGTCCCCTCCCTCCCCAGCTGGAGCCTGGTCACCCTGCCCTTGGCGGGGGTTATGTCCCGTTTGTCACCCGTTGTCACCTCACCGTGCTCCACTTTGTAGCGCAGTTTCTGGATGGTGGCCAGGTTGCCGCTGACCCGGTAGAGCCCATCGATGTCCAGACCTGGCAGGGATGGGGGAAAACCTCATGGTTAACCACAGCCCACCCCGGGATGTGATGCCGAGGGAGCTCCTGGTACCCACGTGGCACCACTGTCCCTTGGCAGACCCCCACAGCTGGGTGGCACATGGTGACAGCGGCCAACGTGGCTTTGCAGGGACACGAAGCTTCCAGGGAAACCCCAACCCCGCTGCCCCCCGGGTTGTCCCCATGGCGGTACCTCTCCTCTCCACGGTCTGGATGCACTGCAGGACGAAGCGGGGCACCGTCCCCCGCTCCCGCTCGCACAGCACTTGCAGGGAGCACCCGAAAACCGGATCTGGAAAACACCAATGGAGGCTTGAGCGTGGCTGGGTGACACCAAAAGGACACCAGGGGTGGGTCTG
>NW_010163482.1:0-1743 GCF_000695765.1 Mesitornis unicolor | reverse complement strand
GGCCAGCCCCTCCTTCCATGACCTATAAACTGTAGATACAGTAAAGATACAGTAATTGAATCAGAACTGAAGTAATGTGGAAGAAAAATGGCAGAGAGAAGTATCAGAGGATACTCATATCTATTTGATAACTAAGCTTAACAGCTCTATTCTACTGTTAATGTAACTTAACCTTATGTAACGTTCTTTCCTAAGTAATATGTTAGCATATTACTTTTAAAGGAAGAGATTAAAACTATAAGATCTGTGTGTATATATAAAACTGCTGATGTAAGATAAAATATAAAGTTTGTTACTGAGTATAATGGGAGCACCTACAAAGGGAAATGTTCCAGCTTGGGGAACAAAGACAGCAATTGATAACAATCTTCAGTTATTCTTGTCTTCAATAGACAGAGAAATTCAGTATTCTGTTTCAGTCTTGCAGACACTGACCTATGTTATTTACATACATACATGTGGATGCACCCACCCTGGAAGTGTTCAAGGCCAGGTTAGACGGGGTTTTGAGTAACCTGGTCTAGTGGAAGGTGTCTTTGCCCATGAGAGGGGGTTGGTCTAGATGATCTTTAAGGTCCATTCCAACCCAAATTCTCCATTTCTGACATTGCTTCTTTCTGGTAAAAAATAATTTAAAGGGAATATACTTTATTATTTTATATTCCAGTGGTAACAGACAGAATTCTTGCAGGATCCACAGCAGCTTTGATTTAGCATTTCTTTGCTTGGTGCTACTGAAACATACCAAGATTTTAAATGTACAGGAGGACATAGCACAGATGGCTCTTACAAGAGAAAATAGTAACTAGAGAAATATATATTGGTATGTATTAGAATGACATGACCGTGACAAAGGGAAAAAAAAGGAGAAGGAAAAAAAGAGCAAACTCCTTTTTTTGGTAAATTATATAGGCAACCAGAAATACAGTCAGAAAGATAGTTCTTGATTCAAAAATAGTATCTATTTATTATCAAAACTGAAAAATCACATCTAAGAATCAAAGTGTGGGGATCCAAATTCTCCCTCCTTCATTCGGACTGGAAAATAACTTATGCAGAAGGCTCTTCTGAAGGCATATTTGCAGCTGTGAATATGCTCAGGTTCTGTGGTCTGCCAGGAGGAAAATGTCTGTTATCTCTAGATATCAGGATTTTTCCTTTGTAAATGCTTTGCTTGATTATAGCATTAAATACAACTCTTAGAGACTTGAATAATAAATCTGGTTGTTTATGTAAGCCCTTTGTGCATAACAAATTAAAAGGTGAAAGGTTATAATAAATGAAGCTGCAAGGTGGTAGGTATCTGAAAGGTCACTTCTGGGCAGACGTTGACTTTGTTTAAATTGCTTGATCACAGTGGCCTTCTATCATCCTAAATATGTAAGACAGAAAAGTAAGTAGATAGTGAGGAACCGTGGAAATCACATAAATTGGTATCAGAAGCCCTCTTTCCTTCAATAATCACCTGTAGACATTTGCTCTGTAAAATGTCTTAAACCCACTTTCTGGTTTAAATCTTCTCTGCTTCCCCTTGCAACTTCTATTTCCATTTCCTTGCATCACCCTGTTGGAATAAAGAAAATCTTTTGCAATTCATTTGAACTACGCAGTATTTCTACTAGTACCAGAATATGCTTCCTGACTTGCATCTGAAGGTGAAGGAAGAGAAAATAGCTTATGAGGCTGCAAACAAGAAACGGTCATTCATCCTTTACTTCCATATTTTTTTTATATATATGTATA
>NW_010163481.1:17500-22348 GCF_000695765.1 Mesitornis unicolor | reverse complement strand
GCGATTCTGTGATTCTGTGGTTCTGTGATTCATTATGAAGTTGCAGATTTCAGAAGGGTACTTCCCTGACCATTTGCTCCAGAGACTACCAGTATCGTCATTATTGTTGGGGACAGGGAGGAAGAGCTACTTCAGAGCTCTTTTAAACCTTTTGAAAGGTTTAAAAAGTTGCTGGTGGCTGTGTCTCTGAACACACACTGAGGTTTGCACACCAAGGAAAGGCAGTCAAAGAAGCCCAGTGTACTCTAAGGGGAGGTATGCTAACAAAAAATGCTGAGAAAACTTAAAGCCTCCTCTTTCTGAGGTGTTGCTATAAACTTCCCACTTACCAGAATCCTCCCCGATGGTATGCCTCTATTCCTGTTCTTCTAAGAGCAATAAGGACACTTTGTTTCTTCTCACCACAGCAGAAGGAAAGAAAGGTAGAAAGAAAGGTAGAAAGAAAGGTAGTAATCCAATACAAGGGTTTGATGCATTCTCCATGGCGAGTGGCATCAGATTTTTACTCCTTCTCCTGGAATTCAAACAAATAGCCTCCACCTCCCAGAAAAGTTACCTAAATCCTACTGGATTGTGTTATACTGCTATTAGGTTAAAGGCTGTTGTGGTTTGTACAGTTGCTACATCACCAAACGCCTCCTCCCCACCTTGGGAGCGGGGTTGGGAAAAGGAAAGGCGATCCATAGGTTGAAATGGAAATAAATTAATAAAATATTAATTAAAACTAATATTAATAACAGTTATAAAGTACACAGAGTTATACTCTCCAGTATCTTGGGGGAATAGGCCTCAGGGGTACAATGGTCGCAAAGTCCCTCTTGAGATGCCAACCATGGAAGAGGGAAGGAGGAAAGAAAAAGAGTCATCCTCAGCAATCTCCCCAATTTATAATGAATGTGATGTTTATAGTATGAATAGTACTAATTGGTCAGCCTGGGGTCGGCTTGGAGTCAACTCCCCTGGGTTCCTGCTTCCCCCAGCCTCTGTATGTTTATCTCAGGACTGCTGAAGACCTTGAACATCACATACCAGCTTTAGCCGAAAAACTATAACAAATCACTTTGTTCCCAAAAAATAGAGTGCTGTAGTCCTTAAAGAAATCACAGTTTTCTTCAACAGGAAACTGACTAAAAATTCTGTCCCAGTAAACCAGGACATGGGCTCTTGCAGAAATTCATTTGAGATTCACTGGGTCTGTAAAGGAGAGCAAAAAGTGTAGTTTAATATCATTGTTTCACACAGATCCCCTTTGTTGAATGAGAGAGTAGTCTGTGACCCTCACTGATAGATTTTGATGCATTACTTATCCAGTGAATGTCTCAAATAAAATGCAAAAACAGACCAAAAAGCAAATAAGAACCTAAGTCTCCTTTTGTCATTAATCAAGTGCTGCTCTTTGAACTTTTTTCCTTTTTTTTCATTTCTTTCCCTTTCTTCTCAATATTCTTCATCCATATTCTGTACAGTAGATGCATTTAACAGACGACTGGTGCCTATACCTACAGGTTGTTATCTAGAACACAAAATACGGATGTGAGTGTTGAGGGCCTGAACCATGCAACAGTTTCACCTCCTGGGTTATTGCTCCAACCACTACTTTAGAGCAGAATGAGGAACATCTCCTTTCCTGCTGTTTTGGAAGAAAGAAACAACTACCAATGCATTTTGAGCATCAGAACTTGGTGTATGTTAGTCACGATCTGGGAGTAGCTACCAAATAAACCTATCAGTCAGGAAAGAGGTACAGAGGAAAGGCTCTTTCTCAGATCCTGGCTTTAGATTGTGTATGCTGTGGCTTCCTAAACTGACAACCTCATTCCTGTAACGGAAATGACTATGATGTTACGGTAACAAGTAATGTGGACTGGTATCTGGGGAGTGAAACTGTTTGTGCTGAGTACATCTGGCGAATTTTTACTTCGGACACAGTCCCATGAACTGAAACCCTATTTGCATTTTGACTGCATCAGGTGTCCTCCTGGAGCATGTCTTGCAGCTTTGTTTCATGTGAAAGAGGCCTTGTTCATGTGTTCAGAGAGCGCTGCTGGGTGCAGGCAGATGCATGGTGAGTGAACAATCAGGAGAGTTGGTTCAAGAGCACTTTCCTCATCCAAGCTCAAACACAGATCCACTCTCCATAACTACATATACAAACAACCACTGGTAAAATCTGCAGAAGCACCTAACCAATGTAAGCATGTAATCTCACAAATTCCAAAGAGCCAATGTGTGCAAGTAGTTCTTTCAGTATAGGGATATTGTTGGAAAATCAGTCTATAATTTCCCATGTGTAATTTGTGGTGGAGCCAGATTTTGAACTTGGTTCAAGTCTTTGGATTATCTGAATTTAGCTGCACTTACTTGGTTTTCAGTCTTTAACCTTACAGCTTGGGTTTGAGCAATGTTCCAGAAGATTTCTTTCGTTCTTTCTTTCTTTCTTTATGTCTTCTTGTTTGTTTGTTTTTTTCCAAGTGAAACTTGCATTTTACCTTTTGCCTTTTACCATTCCATTGTTAAATTAATTCTTTAAAAAAGATAAAGCATTACACAGTATAGTTCTGATTTTTTTCATCTCTTCTTGAGTCATATCTTTGCTGAATTTTCTAATATTAACTCCCTCCTTTTTTGACAATGTTGTGTCTAGCAGACCTCCAAGGTTCCTAATAAGCAATGGGAGAACTAGACTGAAGGGTGAAAAGAAACTTGCAGCTGAGGTTGCAATTGCATAGTTGGACTTTCAGGCACCAGTAGTTTCTTCAAAGACTGACAAAGAAGGTCTGAATTTGAATTTTTATGTTTTCAGTACTTTGTGACTTGGCTTTTAAATAAATTAAACTTAAATACATCCAGTCTGATAAGTGGGTGTTATTATTAAAAATAAATAATAATAAAAATATTTATATTAGCTAATGCTTGGAAGAAATAGAATTTAAGTAACTAAGTATGATTTACACCAATATTGGCTTTAGGAAAGAAATCAGAACTTGTTTTGCTGTGACAAAATCTACTCTATTTTCTCATTTGAAAAGACAGAGCAAGAAATACAGTGTTACAAACATTTTTTTAAGTAGAAAAGGTCAGACATCACACTTTGCTCATGGTAATAATTTTCAGTTGTGAAATCCCAATCCTCTTTTCATGACTGGCAGAAAAATAATGGGCTATTGTCAACAGGAACTTTCCATTATTGTAAAGTAGTACTTTGAGGCATTCAGAAGTTAGGCCTAAGGCTTGGTACTGGAAGATACTGTATTTGTCTGGCAGGGAACTACATTTTTAAACTGATTATTTCCTACCTCTGAATTTTTCTGTGTTTATCAAAAAATTCATCCATTGTCATGCTTGAACATGTGTAGATGACTGAGTGTTGTAAATGTACTGTAAATGTGCCTTGATCATCTGAGAATCACTTTGATTCAAGACCTCATAGAAGGAGCTAAAGTTACCCAGCACCTTCTTCTTGTGGTGAGACAGTGGAAGACAAACCAGGAGAAATTTCCTGAGTAAAAAAAAGAAGTAACAGAACATGAATTGTTCAAGCTTTAGTGAAGCACAGCCCCATCCAGTATCTGTGAGAGACTTGGCTGGTTTAAATTTGCAGGACTGACCCCAGCTGGTATTAAGAGGTGGTTCTCCAGACCAGCAGAGCTGGTGAACATGCACATTTTTCTAAATAACAAATATGGTTTTGAAATATAGAAGGTGCCTGATTTTTAACAAAGCTCTCTGTGTACAGATGAAGATTCATTAAAATACTTAAAGGATCCTCAAGGAATCAATCATCAACAGAATCTAATGAAACAACTATTTTCCTAACCATTTTTGCATTGTTTGGAAATAGTCTAATAATCTTACATTTACTGCAATGACTCTTTGCAAGGATTTTATTACTAGTATAGAAACCATTATTATTATAAAAGACATTTATAATTAACACTTTATGACAGAATGATTTAAGAGAATAATATTCATTGTAGCTAAGCAGCTGTGAAAACAAATAAAGTGGTAATGCTAATTAATTTATTGCATTAATGCAATTAATGTGAATTCAAAGAGCTGACAGAAAATAATATGTTAGTAGCTAATAGCAGATTTTTCAAAGAACTGGGACACATTTTAGGCTTTCAAAACTGTATTTGTCTCAACAGCTCTAAAAAGCATTAAAAAATAACCACTTTATTGATGTGCGTCTTCAATGTTCATTATAATAAAGAGCAATCTTGCTAAATAATACTCCAGGATAACCTTTTGACCTCTAATCAGTGCACAGAAATCCTTATAGTTGGTAAATATATTAGAGAGACTCAAATAAACAAAGCTATTGTTCTACCCTCAGTGTAAATATACAGGATTTAGAGCTCTGTCTGAATGGAACCTATTCTTCCTGTCTCTCAGTCCAGTTTTAGTCATGCAGATACTGTTCGTAGAGTTGCTTTTTGCATTCTCTGTTTGAAATTAAGTCTGCAAAAAACCAGCTAGTTTTTACGTAATCTTTCTTAGGGTTTTCTGTTTTTCCTTCAAGAATCCTGGCTGAAAATATCTGAATTAATATCCTACTAATCTTTATGCACTTTGCATTAGGACAGCTTTGGTATCTAGCTATCAGCAGTAGTCTCTTCCTATTTTATTTGTATGGTATAGTCATTAACTACTGTGAGCATGTCACTAGTGTAAAATGAAGTCAGGCTTTTGCTTGCATGGTGCTCATAACTTGGCCAGAAATGCATGTTTTCTCCTATATAACTCTTCATCTTAGGCACTTGAGTGCTGATACTGGGAAATCCCCCCCCTCCACCTTCTTTCCCCCAGGTCCAATGGTGACATTAAAAAGAACGCACACAATGTCCC
>NW_010163481.1:0-12500 GCF_000695765.1 Mesitornis unicolor | reverse complement strand
ATATTTTAGTTTCAAACTATTTAGGACAAATGGGCCATGTTCTGGTGTCAAACCACTGTCTTTATTGGCATGACCATTTCTATTCTCTGGTTTAAATGAGGGGTAAACAAGTATTTCCAAAATAACAAGAACGTTTGAAGGTTTGGCTTTTAAAAGCAAGCAAATTTACTTTTACATGTAGGAATTAGATTTTTAATCCTATTTTTCTAGCATTATCTCAATAAATGATCTAGAGTTTAAAAGATGAAAGAGAATTAAGGGCAATGCCCAGTGACCAAAAAGAGAAGAAAAGTCATATACAGATCAACATTTTAAGGCAATGATCTACCTGTATAAACTTTGTCACACACAGGAAGGTTAAATACATAGCCAAAATCTATATATGTGACTAAATTAAGAGTTTGTGACTAAATTAAGAGTTTGTGTTAGAGAGTAATACTTCTATCCTGATACATTAGAAATGCATATTTTTTATGTTAACTTTTATCAATAGTTGTTCAATAATTTAAAAAATGTTTTCTGTTACAAATGGCTTGCTATCACAATCTGGAACATTACGAACTACGTGCAAAAATCCTGACTTTTGCCATTTTCAAGGGTTCTGCAGTGAGTCTTATTTTAGGCCACAATGCTGAGAAAAAAAAATGTTCTGGAGCAGATTTAACATCTATAAGTAAGTCAATTAAAAATACTAGGATTTGAGCTCTTGTTATTATTGTGCTCTGGTATGACTATACTATGCCATGTTCAGAGTGGTTTTACAGGGGCCAAAAGCCAATTTCCAGTAAGCAGAACTTCTTCTTTGGCAGATATAATAGCAGGTTACATCCACACCGTGTTCACGTACCTTTTTCATTTTTTCTTCCTGATTCTGCACTATGCCCGTTGTCCTTATCTTCTGGTGATTTATCGTTTAACTCAAGTAGAGGCATCAGTGCTCCTAGTGCTTCAAAAGAGTCAGCGCCTCAAAAAAAGTCTGTTATGGTCTGGCTGGATATTCAGCTAGATGGGGCAGCACCAGAAACCCTGAAGTTTTGAACTCTTTCTTGGACAACAAGCCTGGTTCTGTTCTCAGCAAGAGAGATTCATTTATCCCAGGCATTCACCTCTCTCCCTCCCCTGCCATTTGTGGCAAGGTGGAAGCAAATGTCTAGCATACACATTCTTTCCCCAGCTGGGTTCAGGTATAAAACTTTCTGACAAGGAATAGCAGTAAAGGGACCAAAGCTAGCTCTGAAGATGAACCTAAGGCCCTTGAAATCTGTAGCATGCCAAGATAGCTTTATAATTTTTTTTTGTTTTAATTTAAACTAAAAAAAAACATAGAAGGATGGGCTGCTGAGATCATCTGTCACACCATCTGTGGTTGCCTAGCAGAATTACTCCAGCCTTGAGCTGGAGGAGCTCCCAATTGCAGCTGAACTGCAGTTGGGGATTTTATTAATACATCTCTCATTTATATAGCACCTTTCACTCTCAAGGATCCCAAAGGATAAAGTTGGGACTGAAGACTGCTGGAGGAGAAGAACTAGGAAAATTCCCTCCCTCCTGACCAGTGGCTTCAAAACTTTTTACTAAAGAAAGCATTTATTGCTGAATTTTTTATTCTCTTTCATTCCTCTGAGCATGGCTCAATGGGAGGTTGTGACCTTTGGGGCCTTGTGCAGCCGTGAGCTGATTTCTTCCTGCAGAGACAATTGCAGATATGCTTGTTTTATTTCTATTGTGTGTATGACTGACAAAATTTGTAAGCATATATATATTTTTATATATTTAGAGTACAGAAAATAACAAGAAGAAGAAACAACTGTGATCAGCTAGCATTCAGGAAAATAAAAAAAAAACAAACAACAAACAACCAGAGACATAAAATATGTGGAGTAATCAGTAGTTTTCAGTCAAATGGCATTTAAATGCTGCACTGATGCATAACCTGCCCTACTGTTCTGCGAGGTGGGAGGACAGGTGATATGTCAGCTGCGCTCTGCCATGTAACTACAGTAGAAGGGCTGAGTTAATGACAGACACAAGACTTTGGATGAATGTTAACATGCTGCTATTTCCATGCTGAGATGAAGTAGCAAGGCCTGGATTTATCATTAAAAGAGACCCAAGAGGCTCTCACTGAGCCAGCTGCTAGGGCTCTAAAACATATGTCGCACCCTTCAGCTGTTCATCAGTACAAAAGGCTTCCATCTCAAAGCACTTGACCTTGTTAGCCTCAGCGGTGTCAGTGATATTTTCAACAGGGAGACAACAGATCAAGTATGAAGAAGAGAATCTCTTAAGGGAAGTGTGTGCAGTCCCTGGTAAAACAAGCGCAGAAAAGTCCTGTGGATAATGGCTGCTGTTTCTGACGTTCATGATTTGTAAAGTGGATAGACTGCTGCTGTTTTTCAAAACAGTGGTAGAAAAATGAAAAAGAAATAGCAAGAAAATAAAAATGCTTCAGTGTCAAATAAATTAGCTCACCAGGTTCTGAAATTTCCAAGCCTTCTTCCTTACCCTCCCCACTGGTCTTCATATTCTTACTAAATTCAAGGGAAGTTCAGCTTGAGCAGGGACTGAATGGGGAGTTCTGAAACCAGAGAGAATAATTATAAGAATTACAGCAACGGTACCACCCTGACATTTGCATGTAGTATTAAACTATGGTGCTAGTGTGAGAGTGCTTTAGCAAATGTGGTACCGATGCACAACACTTAGGAAGGATCTTGCATCCTCTCAGGTGCACATGGGTTAATTCTAGTAGTCCCTTCACACTCTGCATTTCCCAAAAGCACAGTAGAGCAGCACTAACCAGATTTTTCCTCCATGGACAGAGTCACCATATTTCTCCAAGTCTGTCGATTACAGCCCTTCCCCACTATAATTTTGTGAAGGCAGTTTGTATGTATGGAATGTGTGTGTAAAGGTATATAGTTCTATTTTCTCTCTCTGTAAATACAAACATTATGTTTGTTTTCTAGTCTCATTCCACACTCATACACATACTGATATAACACTAACCTTTAAAAGTACCCAGAATGAAACACTCCACGTTTTACGCATCTGCCCTGGAAGGAGGGAGGTAGACAAAGGATATAGAGCACAAGAAGGAAAAAAAGCCACGACAGATGTTTGTTAGGTTGCTTAACGCTGTGCCAGAAGGCACTCAGATACTGTGATGTTGAGCACTGTCTGAAACCTGTGCTGCATATCATATAACTGAGTTGGACCTTCAAAATCGTGAGCTTTTATTGAAAGTCAAGAGATCGTATAACTAACTGTTTGGGGGGTTGGTTTTGCTTGTCTTCTTTTTGTGGTCTTTTGGGTTTGCATTCTTTACACTGAAATGATGCAAAACCATGTAGCTTTCCCAGTGGCCAGAAAGGGACCTATACATAAGTGGGTGCCCTGTAAGGACTATGGGTCAAACACAGCTGCTCTGTTCAGCTCTGAGGTAGGGCCCGATTATTAAGGAAATTTTGTTTGGGCTGCCACCAGCACCTACCAAATCCATCCAGGAGAGTGCCAGCTGATGCATAGCGCATCCAATCCCTGTGAGAGCTGCTGGGAGCATGCTGTGGCTGGGAATTTGGAGGGGGGGGACTTTCACAACCCTGGTTCTTGGAACTCCAGAGCTGCTGGTAGGAGAGAAGCTTGAGCAGGACATCTCTGAGCCACAAGGAAGCAAGCTGTAGTTGTGCTGAGCTGCATCTCTAAATGTTGAGGGGAGGGAAATGATGAATTTTCCCCAGGAGAGGATCTGCAGAGTTTCCAGGCTGGATTTTTAGGGCTTGGAGGCCTCAAATGAAACATCCCCTGTGTGCTTTTGCTCTTGCCTGCTCTGGCATGTACGCTGCAAACACCCGTGGGCTGGATGCAGGCCAGGGCCAGGTGGAGGAGCACTCTGCAAACAGCGGGAGGGGAGGAAGAGGTGCAGTGGTGTGCCAAACCGCCTGTACGGAGGAAGGTCATGGACTCAGCCTCTGGCTTTTCTTGGCTCTTGTAATGTGCATTTTTTGTACATACCTCCCTTCTTGTGAGCAAAAAGGGAAAGCTACAGGTTAGTCAGGCCTGCTCAGTTACACATGCTTCTAACATGAGAAAGTGGGCCAACTGATTAGAAGCAAAAGAAAAGGAGATGCAGGCTGCTGTTTCTAACTGGGTGCAGCAGGTCAAGTGTGCAGTCTCTGGGTTGCTGAAAACTTCTTTCAATTACTTGAGCAGAACTGTGGTTCTGCATCTTTGAGGATGAGGATGGAGTTATTCGTGAAGTAATGTTGCAGTTTTCATTGTTTCCTAATGCACAATCATGTTATACTTGAAAAGAATGTGAACATTACTTTGATAGCTAATGCAGAAAGCAGATACAACAATTTTTAGTGGGTTAATTTATTGTATCGTCTATCATTTTTTTTCTTTCTTTTTTGCATATAGAAGTGATTTAATGATGTGTGAAGTCTGACAAGTAAATCTCCTTAATTGTTCTTACCACAATGAACATTGAAAATAGCTCTTTTTCATACAATACAGTATGTATTAGATAACAGCTGGTAACTGATAATATGGAAGAGATCAATTCTGCAAGCTGCAGAGCACCTGCATTTCTCATTGACTTTGACAAAACAACTGGAAGTACTCAGTGCTACGGAAGATGCTTCCAGTACCCTCCAGGATTGATCTTACCAAGGATTTTTTTTCTTGAACTGTAATTTAGTTATTGTTACGTTAACACTTCAATCTTTTGACATGAAATAGCTGGAGAAGAGGGAAGAGTATCCTGAAGATCACTCTCAGTGATTAAAATACTTTATGGCATCACTGTGAGAACTGTACAAGAAAGAATATATTGCATCAATAAATTAGAATAGTACATCAGATATATATGTTGCAGCAATAGTGTTCCTAAATCTAACATAAAGAAGTTTCTTTAAAAAAACATTATAGAATGAGAAAATTCATTCACTAAAGCCACCTACAGTTATTGCTTCTAGTGGCAGAGTATACCCTATTTTGCTGACAAAATATGAAATGAAAATATTTATGTTCACAAATATAAGTAGTCATAGAAATCTTGACATATGGTATATGTAATGAAAGAAAGTCTTAAACCTCAGATCCAGTACAGTTTTATGAACTAGAAAGAAAATATTTAGACTAGAGAGAAGGAAAAAGACAGGAGAAACAGGGATAAAGTTTAAAAGGTAAGAACATGAGTCTGTACTCAGAAACAAATATCTGTCTTGGAACACAGCTAGTTATAATTAAAGTAGGAGATATTATTTATATAGTAGGGCTGTTTAGGAAGAGGAAGACTAGTATCAGAAATTATGAGGTACTGACAGGCTTTTTCCACTCCTGTCACTGTTGGAGGTCCTGGGTCATCACACTTCAGAGCACACATTCGGGACTGTCCCAGCTCAGTGGCCTGGGGGATGTAATGAAAACTGCAATATGTGCTTAGCAGCTTTGTTAGTAGTTTTTTTTCATGATTACAGGTTGGAATAAAACTATTCTTGCTACCTAAACTTGTCAGTAGAGTTTGCAAGCTTCTCTGGAGCTGCCTTTTGCAAGCTGTTGAAGTGAGAGTAAACTGAAGAACAGAAAAATAAAGTACTAAGGTAATGATGCAATGGGTTCACTTTGGATGGCCGTGGAAGGTGGGAAGGTAGCACTGCTCACCTAGGCCTCCATGCCTGCCCACTCATGGAAATCTTATGCTGGAAAAAGGAGGAGGAAGGCCAGGGGAGACTGCACCCACACTGGCTTTAGGTCCAGCTTGGAAGGGTAAGCATGCACTCTTTATTAGGCTTTACTGTTCCCATTCTGCAGAGCTGCTTTCTGCAATCTTTGCTGCAGCCCTGGTATGTTAAACTAACCCCAGCTGAGTTTTTTGGGCCCTAAAAATAGAGAAGAGCTTATAATGAATCTTTATTTGGTATGTGCAGAAACAAGTGCCTCCTCTAGCTCTTTTCCTTGGCTGAGTAAGAGCATGTGCCTGTAGTGTGGTTGCAAGCCTACGTGGTGACGTGCCATGTTGTCAGGCCCTCAGATGGCTCATAGAGAGACAGATGGCTCTTCTTCAAGAGGAATGAGAAGAACACACTTCAATTTGGTGGAAAAATAGATGAAAATGAATATCTCTCGTATGTGGCTTGTGTCAGAAGTTCATGTGCTGTCATGGAGGGAAATCACCCTACTGCTGCTGGATATGCAGCATTCTTGGCTTTCTTTTGGGTGCTGCGTGAGTGGGAAGGGGTAGGCGGAGGATTCTGGATTTTAGAAACCTGTCTGTGGATGCTTTGCAAGTGAAACCAGGTGGACAGGCTCCTGTCTCCTTGTTTCTTGGAGTGTACCCAGCTGAAGAGTAAAACACTGACTTACCCGTGGGAGAGGAGTGTCTGTTTAAAGCACCTCTAGGAGGTCTTGAATATTAGCCACTGATTAGTCTTTAATAGAAGAATATAAGTGGTGGAGAAAATAGAAATATTCTGTTTGAATAAGCTCTCAGTCCATCTCATTTCTACTCGTTACAGGATCTCAAATTCCTTACAGCTAGTACAGACACAGTTTTAACATATATTAATTGCTTCTAAACAGAACCTCTAACCATGTATTCTTTTCCACTTTAGGAAATGTCCCACAGTCTGTAGACAGACTGAGAGAATACTTTGTAGCACTTGAAAGACTGATGCTGTATGCTCAGTTGCTCCCTCTTACTGTGTATTCCGCTATGTCCTTATTCACAGGAATCATTGTTTGCCAGCTTACTCCTTCCACATGCCTGACATCATATGCACATCTGAGATCATTTCACTTTGAACCAGTTTTACTACTTTTTCTTGAATTCCTTTTGATCCTTACTTTCAGTAAGTGGGACTGCAGGCCTACTGCAATTTAATCCCAGCAGCAGATGACCTGCCAAGGCAGTACTTACAGCTGCGAGCCCTCTAGGAGGACCAGCCTTCAGCTATGCCCTCATTTCTTATATCAAAAGAAGGATTATAACTGGCACATTTTGCCAACTCTGGTATGCCTGTGTCTTGAGGCAGTATTGCCACCTCTTTGTGGTGGCAAAGCTTTTGCAACATGAGTAGGTTCTGCCGAACTGAGCCATTTATACCTATAAATATGTACAAGCACACATGTTTCTTTCCTCATGCTGTATGGCACAGTACAGAAGGAATTAATGGCTTATTCTGAAATTCTCTTCAAATAACTTTCTGACAGACATTTGGTTTGCTAATGGAATAAAACCTTAAAGAGTTAAAACTTTCTTTCATTTTCTGACTTCTTAATTCTTGTGTGTGTTTTGTCAACCCCTCTATTTTTGTCTTGGCTCCTACATGCTGACACAGCACCAGTTTTCTTGTCTAATTTTATAAACTGTTCAGCCATGCCGTTATTCAGTTTTCTTTTAATTATGTATTCTTGTTAACCTCTTTATCCTTTCAAAGTTGCAGATTGTGATTGACATGTGGTATTAATTAAGGCATATAATTTATGACATTGGAGCTTGAAATTAATAAGTGACAATACAATTACATGGTTTGCCTAATTGTCCTTCAGTAATATAAAGATTGACACTTACTACAGCATTCAAAGTTAAAAGCCCTCAAACAGATAGTACAGCTGAATGTAATCACCAGTGAATCTAAAGTAAACAGATCTATTGTAAGGGACAGACTGCTGGGAAAATACTTTTGCTGTGGCCTTCTTTTTTAAAATAAATGAATCTATGTGTACAGGTCAATCTCAGAATTAAATTCAAAGCATAATTTTTCCATGAGTTTGAATTGTGAATAACTTATTTTTCTGCCATGTTCATTGATATTTCCCTTTCAAATCGCTAGCCTTATGTGGCAAATTGCCAGTATTTCCAACAGTAACATTTGTTCTTGTTGATCCTACCCACATCACTGCAATTTTCTCTACGTCTCTGCATAGTCATACAAAGATTGGCAATTTACTATATTATAGTAACACCAAATCAATCTTTGTTAATAGCATAGGTTATGGTCCTGTACTTGCTGAAGAATATGAGAAGTAGTATTTGGGTGAGGATTGTTAGCAGATTTTGGACTTTGAAACTTATTTTCAAATGTCATCCTTTTTTTTAACCACAAACTTTCCCTTGAGATTGAAAACCTTCTAAACTAATCCCCTGTCTTTGTGATAATGCCCATGAAATTTTGACTAATTTTGTCAAAAGAAAAATATGAACACATGCTATATGTAGACAAGACATTTAGGTTATTCTATTTGAAATCTCTGCAGCTTTGTTTAAAGGAATTTCCTAGCTTTGTGTTATTTCAAAGAATATTTCAAGAAACTGGAGACTTGCAGTAAATACTTTCATTTTAGACTTTTAAAAGCTAATTCCTAGAGATAAGAACATTAAGAATATAAAGACTACTTCATTCAGAATGTTCTGACAGAATTGTTTGTGTTAAATAAAGTACTATTATTTGCATTTTAGTTTACTTCCATATATCAAGAAAAGTAGAGCAAAGGATGAAAAAAACTAAAGTGACTTCCCAAAATTTTTTATTTAGGTGAACTATTAACACACCTTGAAATAGACTGGTTGGAGAAACTTGCTCCAAGATCCATCAAGATTGAATATCTTTATGACTCTGGATTTGAAAGTCCTAAAAAAACCTTGAAAAAATGGATGGAGAATCTCATTCTGTATATCTGCCTATTCAGCCATAATCTTGTGCTGTACAATGGAATAGCACAAAATATAAATATCTCACATATGAATCTGTGCAAATCCTGAAGCAGCAAGCTAGTGAGTGAAAGAAAGTGGTGTCAATGGGCTGATCTGTGCTCCCCACACTTCTAGCTGTAGCTGGTTAATGAGAAGGGACAAAGTTGTAACTGATTGCCGGGCTGCAGCCCTGAGATCATGGGTTTGGCACACTTTGGTCTCATACTGCCACAGCTCTGGTTTCCTACAGGAAGGTCCAGGCCACTACATCCCATTGCTGGGCTAGCAGTCCTCTTGCAAAGCAGAAAACTGGGTCAGAAGTGCCCCAGTCCCTCAAAAATGCCTTGCACCTTAACTGTGATTCTCTCAAGTAAGTTGGAAGTGTGGAAAGGCTTGTTGTCCTTTACCTTTTAAATCTATTTGTTGCAGATAAGCAAATGAAAAATACCTCCTTAATAAAAGCTGAAAGTCTTCCTCAATCACACACCTTTGTATATAAGGAAAATGCTAAGCATGACGTTTTATTTGAAAGCAATGAGATGTTTTGAAACAAGAATATGAAATAGAAGAATACCGCTCTGTGGTGACATTCTTCTATTTCATTTCCTATTACACTTTAGAATTAGTTTTAAGAAGTTGATTTTCAGAAGCCCTTTTTATCTTTTTGTGCTTTAGTGATTTGAAACAGCACTCAATGAGAGGTCGAGGTAATGGCATGATTTAGAAAACCAAAGTCTGAATTACCAGGTGAAAACAGTATGGAGATAGAAGGCTCTGTTGTTAAATTTACTGAAATCTCTTTTCCTAATAATAGTTCAGTACACATGATATAATGCATTGTAGGTACCTGGTGACTTCTTCCAAAGCTAGTGCGTGGGGCTTTACATAATCCACCATATGTGTTTCACATATGACTTCTGTGTTTCAAAAACCTCAAATATTCTTATTGTTTGAAAAAATATATATGGACTTATTGGTAGGACTTTATGTTTTTTTTAGTATATTTTAAATATCACTGGTATTTGTTTTTGAAGTCCAGCAGTGGCAACCAAAGGTCAAATGGGAGTAAATTGCCAAAAAAGTCATTGTAGAGCAACCATTCTAAAAACATAGAAGTCCTAGAAATAAAAGCCAACATAGCTTAAACCAAATCTCTTAATGATTTTTGTTGTTCTTTTCTTGGCAGGGAGTGAGGTGGGATGAAGGCAGTGGAATGTCATAAAATTGAGCCAAGTTTAAGTTGCAAAACAATTTTTATAGAATTCAACGTACCCTTATCTTTATTTATCGTATCAATCTGCTCCGCTCTGACAGCCCCACAGAAGATAATTGGAGTGTTCAGAGTTCGGACTGGAGACAGGGCACAGTTGAGCTGCCTGTGAATAACACTGCACATCTCAATAAATAATTCTTGATTTCATTGTCATTTCATTGCAGTGGTTAAGGAAGGGTGACTTGGTTAAAACAAATGCAGATCGATTTGTCAAGAAACAAGTTTCAACCTTGGGTGCCTATGCATTATGATCAATAATGTTTACAGTCTTTCTCTGTCCCCTCAAAGAGAATGTGCCTCCAGTTGAAGGGAATGCGATTCTCTTCTGCCAGTGACATTTTATAACTCTGGAAGCCCATTTCTGGGAAGTCTTTTTGTTCGATGTCAGCACAGAAATAAAAATCATCTGACATGCAAGATGTGAATAGTCATGTGCATAGACTCCTTTTTTATAACAGAAAGAGCAGAGATCAATAAAGCTCAGAAGAAGAAGGTAACAGCTGTAAGCAGCCTTGTACTGGGTCTGTAATCCTGATGAATAATGTTGCTGTCATAACAGCAGGGATAATTTAATGCTGACACTTAGCAGCATGATAAATAGCTTGTCAGACATAGGCAGTGACAGAGTCAAGTGAAACTGCCCATGACAAGTTCTGAAATATTAATCTTCTACTAGATTGTGACTGTGCTGAAGGGGCAGCAGCATACAGAAGACTGGGAGGGGAGACACTTTGTAATATAAACAAATGTACTTTAGGACAAAATGCTTTTATTGTGTAGAGATATTTCCCTTTACAAGGTCTACTATTTATACTATTTCTGTACAGTAGTCTGAATGTCTATGCTTTGCAAGAGTATATTGTATTTTTCTGGCATGTGCTCTGGCATAATTCCTCTGAAATGTTTCCTTTCTTACTGGTAAGATACTTTTTGGATTTAGAGGTTTTTCACGGGACAAACATTAAATGAAAAGTTCTTTCTTCTCTTCTCTTTTCTTTCCCAGCCCATCTACCCTTCTTCCAAGGATTTTTCCAATTTACCTAGGTTTTTTTATTGTGAATGTCACATAAGCAACGTGTCAGGGTTCCCTATGCCAAACACCAATTGATTTATGAACTGCTTCTCCATTAGAGATGACCTAGACTGATGGTGGATATAACAGGCACTAGATATTCAAACCAGACTATTTGTTTAGTTGTAATTTGCTTAATAAAGTACTATGCTATTTTGATCTTCAGGGAGATGGAGTGGTCCACGCACTACTCCAAGAATTATGTATCAGAGACTCTTGTATCCCATTTGAATACTATTTTGATTGCCAAGACTCCTCGTGACAGGCAAATGTTCTGCCTTCATTCAAGATCAGGTCTGAAATCAATAAAATCTGAGCAGGCTATGATGGACATGCACTTAATGAAGATAACGGCAGGATACAGCAAGCCAAGTAATAATGTTTGAGATATTGTGCATCAGCTTAGAGAGGTATGTGTGACTCTGGTGCCACATCAATACTAGCAATGGCCCCATGGTAGCAGTAGTGAGAAATATCTTCTGAATTTTACCAGTTTGCCATAATAGTAATCATATTCCTATGATTATAATCTAAAAGGTGATTCATTCCATTAGAAAGATGAAGGCCTTAATTGTTTCAAATGTCCACTGTCATCTTTAAGTTAATAATAACTTCTGTCTTGAAAAGACTGTAAATTGAGCTGTCAATGAAACATTGGCTCAAGGTCTTATTTATTCATTGATACAGTGTGGATGGACTGAGGCTGCAGTTTGGCTCCACAGCCAGCACAGTACCTAAAATTCTCTGTATCAACCCTGAAAACTTATTGCCTTATCAGCACTGAAGAAAGGTGTCTGAACAAGGTCTGAAGTGGCTGAAGGAACGCCAATGTTTTCAGTGGTGTCACTCTCCAACACATGCATTAGTCAAAGTGCCAAGTTGTACCCTGCTGAAGTCCAAAAGGAAATAAGTACAGCTACATGAAAGACCACTGGTAGTTGTTTACCAAAAGGCAAGGTGAAGCCTGCAAAGAGTTAAATCACAGTTCTTATACCAAGAACCATGTATTTGAGTTCAAGGAAGTACAATGAGTACAGATTACACCAAAGTGGACTTCAGAGCAAGGCACAAGAAGTAGGATTCCAAAAATCCTACTGGGTCAAAAGGGCCCAGGCTACTTCACCCCTGTTTGGGAAAAGAGGAGATTATGTTCTGGTTCTAGCAGCAGCACAGAACACTCTCTTCAAAAGCATTAAAGTTTCAATATATTTCATTTATTAATGGTTTTAATGCAGAAATCACTAAACTTCTTGCTGAAGCTCTAAATGCAAGCATCAGTCAGGTACTGAACATGAAATCTTATTATCAGGACTTGTCTTCTGAAGTGAATCAAACAGTTGTTTCTAAAAAGCCATGCACAATGGACTGGCCAGACCTGAAATATATATATATATTATATAATATATATGATTATATAATATATATATTACTAATAACATAACATAACATAAAATAAC
>NW_010163480.1:0-15670 GCF_000695765.1 Mesitornis unicolor | reverse complement strand
CAGTGCCCGGACCCCCCGTGGTGCGGGAACGGCCCGGCCCGGAACTGCTCGGCCCAGGGTCCTGGTGCTTTCGCTAGCCCCCGGCCCAGACCCGGACGCCAGCCCCCGCCCGGTGTGCGGTCGGTAGTGGACAAGGCTGTGAAGCCGGAGCATCCTGGACAGGGTGGGGGAGGCTGGATCCCGAGTGGTGTGGCTGAAATTGAGAGGGAAGAGTTAACCAGCAGGCAGCGTATTACAGGGAATTTGCCCTTTCATGCTGCTTTATCCCACTGAATTCATTTAATTGATGAATCACATAACTTCGAGATGGAGAAGACCCATTATGTCATCAGTTTCCCTCCCCTGCCAGTGCAGGATTGTTCCCTACAGTACATGATCATGTACATTATATAAAAGCCTGCTGCTCACTTTGTCAAAGCGGGAGAGGCGATCAAATACAACCTGGGCCTGTGTAATTTGACGCACTCCAGAGCTAAGTAACACCAAGTCCATGTTTAACAGACCTGGTCTCATTAGCTTTCCACTGCATAATACATTATCTTCACTTAAGATCACCACCTTGGCAATCCAGAAATACTTAACCACCTGACCTCATGGACAGTTTCTGTCTCTTCTTCCCTTTCCCTTATTTATCCCCATGTTTTGCTGGTTTTTTTGATGGTGGTGTGGTTTGGATTTTTTCCCTAGAGTACAAACCATTCTAAAACCCTCTAGCCCTAGCTGTGCTGTAATCACAGCTACTTTGCATGCTACATTCACAAGCCCTGGTGGAAACAAAAGTGCAAAGAAAAAGAAACAGATTTCCTGTCTAGCCTGGTGTAGGCTTTTTTTTTTTCTTTCAGTGAGCGTCACATATGCTAGAAGTTTTGTGAGAAACTTCTGGTGAAGTTCGGAGGAAGAGAAAAGTCTCTTTCTTGCCCCTTCTGGACAAAATAACCAAAACATTAAATAAAAAGTCTTCTCCTAGTGAAAACCGCAATCACTAATTTTCTGTCTGACAGTTTAGCAGCTCAACATCAGCACCCAGCAGCCTTAGACTCTGTACAAACTAACATACACACCCCTCCTCAAAAAAGAGGCAGTCCTATTGCCTAAACTAACCAGGCTGTTTTTCAGCCCTTCAAGAAACTCTGCTACAGCCTTTGACTCGACATCCTCTTATGGCAGTGAATTCCCCGCCTGGATGACACGCTGCACAGAGCTGACTGCAAAGTATTCGAAGAGCTTTGCATTCAGTGCACTTGAAACTGCTTTGCAGAAATAGTTCCATGAGCTAGCACTCACCCGCCTCTAGTGCAGTATTATATCCCCCTGTACTACTTCAAAGACAAATACATATGCTCAGGAGTGTGATCAAAACGCGGATCTGACAGTCAGAGGCCTGAGTTCAAGGTGCTGTTCTGCCCTTGGTTTCCTGCACAATTGCAGGCAAGTCTATGCATTCTGCTTTTGTATCTGAAAAACAGGACTAGAAATGCTTCCTTTGCTTGTCACAACTGCTTAGGCTGTTTGTTCCTGAGGGCCGTCTTAGCACAGCAGAACCCAGATCCTCACTGGAAGCTGTGGGTACACCAGAAGCAGAACAAAAAAAAATAAAATAGCGCCCTTTGTTTTTACATTACAAGGCAGTGAAAGGACAAGCTGGGATATTGCTACCCCCTCTGCTCATTTTGAATAGCTATGAGCTCTGTGACTCCTCATTGCAATCTAACTATCATTACTGACAAGCAATTATGCTGGAAGATAGTTATCTTTCTAAGAAAAGTGGACTATTAGCCATAGGGTCGCTGCAAATCTTGTTAAGGTACATAGACTAATGAGCAGTAAAACTAGGTCTTGCAAAGAGGTCATATGTTACACGTTACAGTGCTAAGTAGCTTGAATTAAATGCTGAGGAGTGAAAGGGGACTCCGACTTGCTGCCAAATTTTAAGTCAAGCAGCTGCTATTTCATACTTTCTATATTACAGAAAATGGCCACCAGCAATTGAATTGGTAATCCCCACCAAGGGTCAAACTGAGAAATTCTGTTCAGGAACAAAAGTTTTCATAGGGAAAGTACAAGTTGCAAACCATCAAAAGCTTGAGATAAGCAGCAGGCAGTACTTAAAAAACATTTAAAGCAGCTGCTTTTAAAAATCCTACTAGGCATCTTTCTGCTTCCAGAGACAACAAAAAAGCAGTTGCTGTTCCTTCCCTTGCTTCTCACCAATGGCCCAGCTTTGCATGTGTTAGGTCTCGGGGTACAACACAAACGGCACCACGCCTCTCCAGCAGCCATTCGCCACGAGAAACACTTCCACTTGAGCTCCTCTGTGGAAAGTGCATCCAGCCTGGCATGAGCGCAAGCAGATGGGGAAGCAGCAGGCATTCTGAGCTGCACAGGTTGAGGAGCTTCGCTGCCATCTTTGATGGCTGCTGAGGTAACTTTTTCATAGGCAACCAGAACCGATAGACTCCTTGTGTCAAAGCCAGGTCAGCACAGCAAAAGCAGAACCATTCCTGCAAGTTCACAGTCTTGCCTTGTAGAGAAAGCTGAAGGTGCTCGTGTTTTGGTCTGTCAAATTTCCCCTGGAGAATAAGAACAGAATTTTATTTATTTCTTTATTTATTTATTTTAGAGAGGGAGAAATGAGTTGTTGATTAAAACTCTTAGTGTATTGTAAGGATTAAGGAAAAGTTGTATTGAATGGCTGTAAATCTGAAGCTGGATTAAAAAATAACCATTGGTTTTATGCAGTGAAATATGCACCAGGGAACCTGAAAACTACTGACTGAAAGGAACAGACACAGAAGCAGATTGGATTTCCCAGCACGACATCACTCATGTAGGTGTCATGAATGATGCTCTCAACTTGATAAATTTCCTCTACATGAAGAGGCAGTTTGTGTGATAGAAACCACTGCAAAGTCCAAAATGGCAATTGATGTCCTGCTTGTTTGGACCTTATGGATCTTCATAGGCATTGTAGCCACAATTCATCCAAGCCTGGAAAACACTCAATATTATAGCTCCATTTAGAGCTGCATAAACCCACAAATAAGTTGTGCAGGTGTCACCACAGTCATCATTTAATGACCTTGGAGACAGAAGATGCTATGCATGAAGGGAGATGTTTTGGCCTGAATTTTCCTTGCAAAGCCCTTATCAGTCATGATGGTCTATGACATGGAAAGAGTCAAGAGATAAAGCTAAGAGTGAGCTTGTGTTGTTGACAGTTGGATTTTATTACTTGGGGGGAACAAGGGATCTTTTAAAAGGTTTGTATCTTTTAATCACAGAATCACAGAACGTTAGGGATTGGAAGGGACCTCAAAAGATCATCTAGTCCAATCCCCCTGCCGGAGCAGGAACACCTAGATGAGGTTGCACAGGAAGGCGTCCAGGCGGGTTTTGAATGTCTCCAGAGAAGGAGACTCCACAACCTCTCTGGGCAGCCTGGTCCAGTGCTCTGTCACCCTCACTGAGAAGAAGTTTCTTCTCAAATTTAAGTGGAACCTCCTGTGTTCCAGCTTGTGCCCGTTACCCCTTGTCCTATCATTGTTTGTCACCGAGAAGAGCCTGGCTCCATCCTCGTGACACTCACCCTTTAAATATTTATAGACATGAATGAGGTCTCCCCTCAGTCTCCTCTTCTGCAAACTAAAGAGACCCAGCTCCCTCAGCCGCTCCTTATAAGGGAGATGCTCCACTCCCTTGATCATCTTTGTAGCCCTACGCTGGACTCTCTCCAGCAGTTCCGTGTCCTTCTTGAACTGAGGGGCCCAGAACTGGACACAATATTCCAGATGCGGTCTCACCAGGGCAGAGTAGAGGGGGAGGAGAACCTCTCTCCACCTACTAACCACCCCCCTCCTGATACACCCCAGGATGCCATTGGCCTTCTTAGCCACAAGGGCACAGTGCTGGCTCATGGTCATCCTGCTGTCCACCAGGACCCCCAGGTCCCTTTCCCCTACACTGCTCTCCAACAGGTTTTAATACTGTTTTTAATACAGGTTTTAATACTGATTTATGAGTCTTGTTACTATCTTCCAGTATTATTAGGCATTATTATGAATGGGATAATCAAATCTCATGCTTCAAAGCATACTGATAGCTGATGGGAGATGACAATGACTTTTATTCCCTCTTGTCATGTCATTTCATTGTTTTTCCTGCTTCTTTTTAAAGCCTTAAATACAGGCCCTCTATGATCATAAGAGGAAATGAGTAGATCCAGTCTTGTTGCTACACCGAGGGAAGATGGGAGCTTGGGCGTAGTTTTGCTGCTAGGACCAGCCTGGAAAGAAAGGTTGCTACTGCCTTGCTGCTTTTATCCCACATCAGTGGATTGGATAGGGACAAAATGTGGCAGTGGAAGAATGGCTGGGCAGAGGAGAATGGAAAATGTGCTGTATTAGGAAAGGGTTTAACCTGCTTTTGTCCTCTTCCAAGGCAGCTGTATAATCAGGCGAAATGGAAGGGAAAGGTGCTAATTCATCCCACAACGCCCAAGCTAGACTACAGAAAACAGTGAACTCTTGTGGTCATGTACCTACGTGATGAACACACTTCTACATAAAGTGTAACTAAAAAGACTTAATAGTATCCACTGTTGGCTTCCCATTATTGTATTACTTAGTTTGAGACCTTATACAAGCACTGGACCAAGAACTTTGTTCATGAATACTGCTGACCATGGGCTGTGGAGACTAGAGAGTGAACTTTTCCCACGTCACGAGGAGTCAGCATCACATAAAGCACTGCTGCCAGAGGAGGGGAATACTTGAGGAGAGCGGAACACCAGAGCAAGTACGTTCCTGCAAAACCAAAAAGCAATTCTGGCAGTGGGTCCTTGTAATATACAGCCAAGAAGTCAACTTTGGGAACACTGAAGTTTCTCTTGTGTGAGATTTTTTGCAGGATGATTCCAGCTTACAGGAAAGTTACTTCAACAAAGCTGCCACATATCTAAAGAAACATCCCCTCATAGGGTATTTCGACTTGAACTTCCCAGGAAAGAATCAGAAAGTATTGGTCCTTATGGCACAACAAGTCTTGTTAGGAAACCGCAAGCTTGAGGCTAAAGACAGAGAGGGGATGAACAAATGCATCATCATTCAGTTGAGTTTTCTAAGAAAATAAAGTGTGGCTTAGTAAATCTTAGGGCATTTCAGGGTACTCACAGCGCATGAATAATCTACCAGTCTTACCATAGCCATAATTGCAGCTATCCCACTGAATTAGAGCCAAATTTAGTCCTAGCTGGACTGCAAGGTCAACTGTAACAGAACTCCAGGAACACTCATTAACAGCAACATTAGACTGCAGTAATGGGACTTACAATTTACAGCAATGATTTACAGTTGAGGCTATTTTGAGGCCAATGGACAGATAAAAGCCCTTGGTAAGTTGCTGTGAAATATGGCACATTATCACTTGGTCTTATGATAAAGGATACTCAAAAAGTCTGTCCATCACTAAGCAAGCCATGTGGTAGGTGTAGTATACCACCAGAATAACTTCAGTCTGAGAGAGCAGAGGGAGAAGCCTCCATGGGGCCCATTTAGCCTTCCAAAGTGTCACCCTATATAGTTTGAGGAGACTGATGCCTACCTCAAAAGCTGACTGAACCTGACATTCAAGCTACTGAACCATGAAACTCTGTTGGCACTCTCAATGTTACTGAAGGAAAACTATAAAGGAGAGATGTCAAGAGACCTACAGCAAAGAGCAGAGAATAAATCAATGACAGTGGAAAAAGAAACACAACAGACACCTGCATAAATGAGAATCTACTCTGATGCAAAACCAGTGTATACAGGATTAGAGAGAAGTCACCAGTCTTTAGCAGTTAGACAAGTCAGACTGAGTTTGATGTATCAAATTCAGAGGTATTCAGTGTTTCTTATGGGTTAGGTCAGGATCTTGAACTGGATTCATGATCACCTTTATCACACCTGACAGTTTGAATGCCAGGAACATGATCATGATTACAGTGTTCTCAGCAGAAAGTGAAAGGTGCAATGAAAGGATTCCCAGGCGGTGACTGATGGCACTTTCTACTGTAACTGGAAGTGTTGAAGAGGAGGGACTCCCCAACTATGATTCCAGACTGGGGCTGGCCCCAAGTAGATGCTGGGAACAATATATTAGCCTGAATGCAGATGAGCTGAAACTTGCAGAGAACATTGACCTGAATATCTGTGAACTTTTGAGTGACTCCAGTTATACCTCAGAAACCTTAGACCCACTAAAGAGATATCCAGAGCAAAAGTGGTGAAGGATTCTAGAGATTCATCCAGAAGATAAACTACTAGATTCTTCTTGTTTATCCTCCTACCTCCCAGGACACAAGATTCATCTAAGCAGTTAACACACACACGCACCATTTGGCAGCAATCAGAGCTCCATGTGATGGGGTAAAAGGCAATCCAATGCAGGGAACCAGTCCCAAATTGCTATAAACCCGTGGAACAGATAGAGCCACAGAAAGCCTGGAGCCACACTGCTGCAAAGTCAGCACCTTGAGCACTTACTGATGGAGCCTTGACACAACGGAGATGGGCTCAGATAAACAATGAGCCACTGGCCCTGCATACGGTGGGACAATCCCATTGTGTCGCTTTTGGGTACAGCACAAAGGTGCAGTGTGAGCTCCAGAAAAAAGAAAGCATGCTGAGGAAGTGCTTAGCACTCCTGCAAGCTGTCTGAATGGGATTATAGAGGCATTAAAACAGTTTGTACAGAGAGTGTGGCGGTACTGAGAGAAGGAAGAACCACAGTCAGTGCCAGTCTTGTTACTAGGCAAAGGATTGAGCGTTGTTTGTGTGTGCGTGCGCACATGTGCAAGATAGGATTTTATTTAAAGCAGGACAAGCAGTAATCCCTGCAGATATAAGAGCTGACATCAGGAAATGAATAACTTCATACCTAGGGATAGAGGGTGCTTTATTTGAGCCAGACTATTTCCATTCATCAGGCACCAATGTGCATTGCAGAGCATCCATGACCCAGCGTGACATGTGTGCAGAGTACACTGATTAGTTATGATCTTTATGCCACTGCAAGATGCCTTTGTAAATGGTCATTTTTAAGGACAGGAGATGGACAGTCTGCTTTCTGAGAGGTGACTCTGGATGAAGTTCTGGCAAGAACTGATCAGGAGTCAAGCAGCGCCTTTCCGCAGTATGACATGCCTAACGCGCTCTTCTCTGACACGATTCGTAGCGCGCTGCAGCAGAATTTATGCGATTCAGCACTTAACAGGGCAGATTTGAACACCAGATGTCTTGCCGTGGGTATCAAAAATGAAAAAGAGCAAGAGCAAAGAAAGCTGGCAGCATAAACAGCAGAGGGACTGACAGCAAAAACAAGACAATCAAGAAGAGATTACCTGCCAAAGCCAGGCCACAGCAATGCTTTTTCCCTAAGACTAAGATGGGAGATGAGGAAGGCATCAACTGAAGAAGCAGGTGTGGAGAGAAGTGGGTTACGCTAAACAAGCCATTGACAGAAAATAAAGGCAAAAATGAGCCAGTCATTCGCGGCTACTGTTTAGAGTGGAAAAGATACAAAGACAGACAAAGAGGAGCAGCATGGGGAACTGCCAAAGGAAAGCAGCTGCAGTCTGGAAGGTATCATAGGTAATAACTACAGTGACAGGACAGTAGTAAAGCAAAACTGAAGATAGCTGCAAAGCTGAAAGAAATTACTAAGGAATATATTTTTTTGTGATGAAGGTGGTGAAACATTGAAACAGGTTGCCCAGAGAGATGGTAGATGCCTCATGCCTGGAAACATTCAAAATCAGCTTAGACAGGACTCTGAGCAACCTGACTGAATTGAAGGTGTCCCTGCTCATTGCAGGGGGTGTTGGACTGGATGACCTTTAAAGGTCCTTTCCAACTCAATGCATTCTGCGATTCTATGATGCTGTGACTTGACACAACCTAAACAAAGACCAAGCAAGTGCAGGAACTCGCAGAAGACATCAGCACCAGGCTTCTTGTGCAGCATAGCAACATGAATAGCAAATGGGGAATAACTTGAAAGGTCTGGGGAATATCAAAAGACCTGCAGTAAGGGCTCCATTTCTCTTGGAGGGACTCGGAATTTTCAGCTCTAAGTCTACAAAAAGCTTGAAATAACCACACAAGGGCTGAAAATGCTGAGCAGATAGTTCAAGTACCTATGTCTATGGCAGAGGATTGGAAATGCTCCCTGCTGCCATTCCTTTTCTGTGATGAAACCTCTGAGTGCAGGTTGCTTTGCAGAGCTGCTTTGGCAGCATAGCTTCCTCTTGCATTATTATCAGCATGCAGGAGATGCAAAAATGCCTAGCAGGGTGTTTCAAATGTATATTTACCTTATAGAGTCACATTAGACATTAGGTATGTCCTCTTTCAGGAATAGCTTGGTTTCTTCTTGAAGTGTTTGCTGACCTGCCTGGCCAGAATGGTTGCTGTGTACTGGAGAGACAGCTGAAGTGAAGCAGAAGCAATTATTTATATAAAAAGAAGGAACTTGAATAAACAAAAATACTAGCAGCTACTGTGTATTAAAGACCCAGATGCTTTGAAGCCTTGTCCTCAGGTGATTTTAAGCACTTCAAAATAATTCTCAGTCCTACCCAAAGGGAAGGCAGCTAGGAGCCCCTCAGAGAATAGCAGTCCATTAGTGTCCAATCTTTTCTCTGCCTTGGGCACTGCTATTGTTCTAGCTTCTTGGTCTTGATTTTTTTTGTCTTGTCCTACTTAATGTCTGGGCCAGGGTCTATTTTGGACTCTAGAGGTTTGTGACCTATTCTTTTCTGCAGGACTGAAGCCTCGCCTCTTCTATGTTGTCTATGGCAAAAGGAAATGGCTTACCTGCTGTTGGGTGTGTTTCTTAAGTGCTCTCTTAGATCCTAGCACTTGAGTTCTGAGCACCTCCTTTTATGATTTATTTTCCCTTGAAGTCTCAGAATCAAGTCTCACGATGTTTAAAATGCCACTGAGAGCTTAGTGAGCACATTGTAGTAAGACCATTACACTTCAGACAAATCTTTCCCTCCCTGCATGACAACCTACTGATTTATTTACAAATTGCTTGCCTTTTGAATTTCTAAATCTTCTGACCCATTATGTCCCACATTTGAAATCCTTGTGCACTATGTAGAAAAAGAGAAAGGACATTCATCTGCATTACCTCCTGTCTGTGTCCCATTGCCTCAAAGCAATAGTCCATGAGATAGTATTCAACAATGTACAGCAGTATTTTCTGACTTTAATAGTGTCTAAGGATTGATCCCAAGATAATGATCCCATTGTACTATGCAGCAGAGAAACACATTGCTAATGCAAGACGTACCAGGAAGAGCCTTTCAACAAAGTACAGATAGCAGTAAGTGTGGCAAGATGTATGTTGTAGGGCAAACCTAATGGCACAGTGCAAAATGCCTTGCCAGCAGCTACTTTAAAATGTTCTACTAATAACAGTGCATTATAAAAGTGAAAAACACATGCTAGTATTCTACAAATCTGAGTCAGAATACTGAACCTCTGTTCTTACTCAATCTTACTGAGTATCTTCTTTTACCTATGTTCCAAGAGGTGCTTTGGCACAGGTCATCTTCTGGCCAAAGCCAGTTTGTCAACATGGGACTGCAGCAACGTAATCCTGGATAAACATCTCAGCTACTGTGATATAGGGCAGGAGCCAGCAAACCCGCTCATTGTAAAAGGATGTCAACAGTCTGCCTGAAGCCTAAAGGTGACCCAGTAATTGAACTAGCAGGTGTGCTTTTTGGGGAGATACAATTGTTGTTCCACACTCAACTCACTCACTACTTTTGTTTGGATTCAGAGCCCGTCATCCAGTCATAACCATTGATTTTCCTTATCCTCATTGATAAAGCTTCAAAACATAAATCTTCTGCTTGCTTCTACCTCACACAGCAACACCCTGCTTATGGAGCCTTTCATGAGCTGGGTGAAATGAAAGGCACCCAACCTGGTTGCAGGAACAGATACTACCTGTCGCCCAGGCCTCCTATGTCTTGGCATGCTTTATACATGGCAAAACCATTTATTTTTCTACTGTGAATGCATGTGGATTTTTTAACCCATTTGTTTATGATTTTATAGAATTCACAAACTACCACTTACATAACTATGGACGTATTTCAGATTTCCTTATGAAAATTTTACCTAGACCTGTATTAGGTCACTGTACCTAGTTCTGTGAGGCCATTTTCCTACAAAAGCAAAACAGTAGAAAAGTAATTATGACATTTTGTTTGATTAACAATAAGAAATAGAAATATAAACATTAAGACATGATATTGGATGATATCTTTATCTGTAACATTGGATCTATCTTTTGGTATCTTGTATTGTGGGAAAGAAAGTGGAAATTCATTGGATATAGCAGTTGTAGATGGTAAATGTTATAGAAAAAAGAAAATATATAAAAATAAAGTATTTCAACATAAACCAAATCCTTCTTTAATTGGTCACTGAAATTTATTAAATTTGTCACAAATTGTAAGTATTTTCAGATTGTCCTCAGCTGTAATTTTTTTAGAGTAAGCTTTATTTAAAAAAGGTCGCACTTCTGACTACACATATCTCATTGGGTTGCTACCAGCTGGAAAATCAGTGCATG
Source organism: Mesitornis unicolor (assembly GCF_000695765.1). Lineage (NCBI taxonomy): Eukaryota > Metazoa > Chordata > Aves > Mesitornithiformes > Mesitornithidae > Mesitornis > Mesitornis unicolor. The sequence goes on along the minus strand of NW_010163480.1, from coordinate 5,041 downwards.
GAGCAGAACTTTGACCTCTCTGCAGCAGAACTGGAGGAAACAATCAACTGAAAGAGATAAAGGAGAATCCTCATTAAAGAGGAAGTGGTACATGGCAATAGGAAACAGAAATCAAATTTGTTTGTGCTTTGCCAACTAGCCCACGAAGGACAAAGAACTCTAATTATTTATAGCCAGCTAGAAGAAGAATCTGTGAATTATGACTTGGAGCATTAAATTAATCAGAATACTGTTATGTGTTATTACAACAGTGGTTGGAGGGCCCACTCGGGTGTGGAATCCTGCTTTGCCAAAACGCTGTATGAGCAGAGCAGGCTGCCCTTTTATGCTAGCCAAGGGAACAGCAAAGACATTCAGGGTCATTAACACCAAGTAAATAGAGAACAATCAAAGGAGCTATTTCTTCACATAATGTGAAAGTCACCACTGTATTGAGGACAAGCACAAGTCATATGTTCCTCTTAAGTCCTACTTAATCCCTGCTTTGAGGATTTAAAGGACATTCAAGTGATTCATAAGCCCTGTGCATGTTCCCTGCACAAGAATGATTTTTACCCACCATAGAGTCAGCTGAGCCATGGAAAATTTTGCAGTGGGTCGCATCAATGGAGTAATACTGCTGTGTTCAAGATCAGGCTGGTGCTCTGTCTGACCGTTGCAGCTGTAGCTTTAACATCTAACATACTGATCATCAAAACTCATGGTTTATGGTGTGCGCTGATTCCCCAGAGGGTTCTGGAAGTTATGTATGTCTCTTACCAGCATCATTACATATCTGGCTGGGAAAATAACTCAAGGAAGAGCTTTTACCAAAGCATCAGGCACCAGCCAGAGATAAAGGCAGGAGGTCTCTTCTGACAGCTCATTGATCTGATCCAGCATGGCAGAGTCTCTGTTTTCTACAAAAACAAAAAGGGATAGAAAAATGTCTGTTCATTTGCAGAGAATACGGCCAATCAGGAAATGGGCCAAAATCAGTAAGATAGTGCCTAAATATTGCTGCTCTTGAAGTTAACAACCAAAGTGCAAAGGATGGCTTCAGATACCTCTTGCATATTGTAGGTGAATTTATTTTGCTTGGGTTTCTGGTTTATGCATCATTATAGTAATCTGTTATTGTTCCTCTTGCATATTTTTTGCAGGCCCTTTGGCAGTGACTCCTGCATCTATCACAGCTCAGTTTTGCAGCATGCAGCAGAAAGGAGATGATTCTGATCTATAATTCTGTCAAATGACACTCCTTAAAATACTGTATAAGCTTATAAAGGTGAATTTATGCTTCTGGCTTTTACTTCTCTTGTGTCTGAGCCACTTTGATGCTTAAGAATCTTTCAATAAAAGGAAACAAACACACACCCTCACTACTTGCTTATGCCATTAGCTCTCAGAGTTTCTTTGTAGGGGGACTGACACTTTCATTTCTCCTTTCTTAAAAGGCAAAGAAGAAAATTCCTGAAGAATGTAAATCTGACTTCAAAATTGCATCCTGATTTTGGTAACATTTTAACAGGCAGGGAAACAGAAATTCAAACACATAAAGCAATGCAGAGAGAAATCAGCAATGAAAAAGTATCAAAGACAAATTCTGGACAGAAGAATCTTCTTCTCATACAGAGAATAAATCCAAAAGGGGTGGAGAAGTGCAAGCTCACAGAGTCACTACTTTTCTCTGTTAGAGACACAGTGTTGTCCTTGAGCATATGAAGAAATGGCAAAATGACTGCTGGATGCCAAAACTTAGATAAAGTTCAATTGCTTGATGCTAGCGCTAGAACCCTGGTTCCTACTCCTGAGCCTTAGCAGCAGAATTGTCTTGGTCCAGACACTTTTCTTTCCTTTCCCATCCCTCATCTTTCCTTTTCTATGTAGACTGTAGTTTCTCTGGAGGAAGAGCTTACTACTTGTCTATGCCGCATCTGACTTGGGTGACCCTGATCCTGTGCCAATAGAATAATACAAAAATCTTCAGCTTGGCACTCAGAAACACAGCTGGAAAGCTGAAGAGGGACTAATAGCGCCGTTTATTCCTAATGGAGCATGACCTCTAGTTCTGTGCAACTTTGATCACTTAAGAAAAGAAATCTTTCCTAGATCCTTTTGTGCTACTTTCCGTACTGTGATGTCCTTTTCTGTTCCCCAGCTGCACAGAAACTCCCACCTCTCTGTCCCTGCTGAGAGGAAACAGCACTTCCCCACCAGTAGAGATGTTCTTGAACCAATTATAACCAAAGGCTTCTCCTGTGCCATAAGGCACATTGCATTTACTCTTTATTTAGCAAGAAATGGCAATGCAAAGCTCACTGGTCGCACTGCAGCCCTCGTTGCCTTCAATACTTATAGCAAGTACCCTCCCTTAATTTTGCCCTCCAACTTGCAGCCATCCACAGCCATGCTGGAACACCTTTTGCTTTGCAGCAGATGGCAATGCAGTACTGCCCGCTGCCAAGATGAGCCGGTTCATTTTTCCATCATCTGCATCTTACTATGAAACAGCAGAAAAAGAGGAAAAAAAAACACTTGGCAGATGATCTGTGGCAGGTATCTCCTGTTGTGGGGCTCTCAGCAATCTGAGCATGCTGATTCAAATAACTAAGAAATAAGCAAATTAAGTTTAGAGACAGCATGCAGCTGGCCCTCATGCTAGCTCTTACTGACTTGGTTGACATAATCCTAAAGAGAAACTACAGAGTTAACTAAAATCCCAACCCTTGGTTCTGAAACAGCTCTTATTTTCCCATGCTCTCAGCAGAGAAGGGAGAGGGGCTTCAACAGAGTATTTAAATTGAACATTTTTCTGAATATCTCCAATAGGTTTGTGATATTGTACCTTTTATGTCTGCTCTCTTCCTCCACTCTTATCACATCATGTCTCAGCATTAGTCTGATTTTTGCTGGATGACTGCACATGGTAAAGTTTTTAACAAACTAGCCTAAACAAACTTTAAGTTGTAGCAAAAACAAAAGCAACCTTCAAATGGGAAATCAGATGCCACAGTAAGGAGTGCACAAGATATCTATAGACAGCCTGAAACCCTCTGAACCCTCTGAAGAGGGTGAGAACTACCTTTATTACAACAGTTCCTCAGCTACCTGTGTATGGTAGGTTGATCCTGCCTGGATGCCAAGTTCCCACCAAAGCTGCTTTATCACTTCCCTCCTAAGCTGAATGGGGGAGAGAAAATGTAATGAAAGGCATGTGGGTCAGGATAAGGACAGGGAGAGATCGCCCACCAGTAACCATCACACGCAAAACAAACTCAACTTGGGGAAATCAATTTAATTTATTACTAATCAAAATCAGAGAAGGATAATGAGAAATAAAAACTAAATCTTAAAAACACCTTCCCCTCACTCCTCCCTTCTTTCCAGTCTCAACTTCACTCCCAATTTTCTCTACCTCCTCCCCACCAGTGGAGGGGGAACAGGGAATGGGAGTTGAGGTCAGTTCATCACACATGATTTCTGCTGGTCCTTCCTCCTCAAGGGGTGGTCTCCTTCCCCTCTTTCTCTGCTCCAGCATGGGCTCCTCTTTCCATGGGTCCACCGGTCCTGCCAGGACCCTGCTCCAGTGTGGGCTGGAGTCACAGCCTCTTTTTGGTGAATCCACCTGCTCTGGTGTGGGGTCCTCCATGGGCTGTAGGTAGATGTCTGCTCCACCATTAACCTCCATGGGCTGCAGGGGGACAGCCTGCCTCACCAGAGTTATACATACACTAAGAGTTATTTCAATTAAAAGCATCAACTGGAATTTTATTTCTCATTCCCTCTATGTGTTTTTAATCACTTACATTAAGAAATGTCAAGACCTTTCAGCTAGGTCAGGCCCTCATTGTGCTCAGTTTAGTACAAACTCGTATTTTCTGAAGACAGCAGTTTCCAAATTCATCTTTTGGAGCTAAGTAGCATTTCCCACGGCACATTGAATGTCTTCAAAGTAACAGACCAAAGCTTAAAGAATATAAGCACAGCCTTCCTTGTACTGTGAAACTCTGAATCTATCTTAGAAACAGGTATTCTAGACTCCCTCAGTAAAAAACAGAGAGAGAGAGACACTTCTAGATCATTATTCCCATTCCAAGATCTGAAGAATTTCACAGAGGTCCCTGTTCCTGCTCTTCTGCCTTGGACCCCTTAAATAGGGCCTTGGTAGAAGAAGAAAGCTGTTAAGCAGCTGATTCAAGCATGCACAGCTATGGCCTCTGGTGGATTTTCTCCTCATCAATGTTTCCAGAAGGAGGAAAACAATGGGTCTGGTAGTTAGGATACAGGTCTCAAGGATGAGCCTCCAGCAGCAGGCAAGTTATCAGAGCTAAGAGCTAGAGAGCAAAGACAAGACATACTATATGTTACACTAACCTGGAGTTTGCTCAGTGCTGCTTTTATCTTACAGTGAGAGTTTCTGATGTGTGTTTTGACTGAGTGGGAACCACCCAAGTCCCACAGTGCTCTAGCCATGCTAACTCACTAGCAGTTTCTGGAAGAGAGGGTGCATCTCTGTTCCCTTTGGCATTGCTTTGGCAAAAGCAGCTCTTCACTGGCAGTGTTAAGCCCATTTTCAACCTGTGGAATGAATCCCAATACAACTGCATTAAAGCAATTGGGGATTTTGGCAATCCTCTTATATTTTTAAGGTAAAGCTTTATCTTGATACTTTCAAAGCATGATGATTCTCTGTGAAAATGTTGCAAATTTCAGCTTCCATTTTTTTTAATGCAATTGAACCAAGAAATCTGTTGCATAAAGCAGGACATTTCAACTTCTTTAGAGTTGAAATAGTAAACAGCATTTCAAGCTACAATAAATACCAGCTTTGGTGACAAAAGATGGGGTATGAAAAAAGATTCCTGGGACAAGAGTTAGCAGGGCTCATAGACAGGGCTTTAAACTAGATTTGAAGGGGGGAGGGGGTGAAGGGGATATAACACAACTCGCTAGCGATGAGCCTGTGGGTAAAGCACTGACATGTGTGGGAAGGTACACTAGTGAAACTCTTCGGACTACCAACTCAGTAGAGGTAGGGGATGGAGTTCCATATAGCAAC
>NW_010163479.1:885-1787 GCF_000695765.1 Mesitornis unicolor | reverse complement strand
ATTTTGGGTGTTTTTTACCTCAAAAAGGGGTACCTGGAGGATATTTGGGGGTAAATTTCCCTGTTTTGGGGGTGAATTTGCCCAATTTTGGGGTATTTCACCTCAGAAAGGGGTCCCGGGGGGAATTTGGGGGTGGATTCGAGTGATTTTGGGGAGGTTTTGCCCAATTTTGGGGTATTTCACCTCAGAAAGGGGTCCCGGGGGGAATTTGGGGGTGGATTCGAGTGATTTTGGGGAGGTTTTGCCCAATTTTGGGGTATTTCACCTCAGAAAGGGGTCCCGGGGGGAATTTGGGGGTGGATTCGAGTGATTTTGGGGAGGTTTTGCCCAATTTTGGGGTATTTCACCTCAGAAAGGGGTCCCGGGGGGGATTTGGGGGTGGATTCGAGTGATTTTGGGGAGGTTTTGCCCAATTTTGGGGTGTTTTTCACCTCAGAAAGGGGTCCTGGGGGGTGTTTAGGGGTGGATTTCCCTGTTTTGGGGGTGAATTTGCCCAATTTTGGGGTATTTCACCTCAAAAAGGGGTCCCGGGGGTATTTAGGGGTGAATTCCCCCATTTTTGGTGTGGATTTGCCCATTTTTGAGGTGTTTCCCCCATTTCTGTGGTGTTTTTGCCCGGTTTTGGTGTAATTTACCTCAAAAAGGGGTCCCTGCGGGGGGCTGGGGGTGGTTTTGGGGTGAATGTCCCCATTTTTGGGTGTTTTCACCCAGTTTTTGGTGGTTTTACCTCAAAAAGGGGTCCCAAGGGGTATTTAGGGGTAAATTTCGCCTTTTTTGGGGTGTTTTTGCCCGTTTCCGGGTGTTTTTACCTCAGGAAGGGGTCCCAGTGGGTATTTAGAGGTGAATGACCCCATTTTGGGGGTGAATGTCCCCATTTTTGGGTGTTTTCACCCATTTTAGGG
>NW_010163479.1:0-827 GCF_000695765.1 Mesitornis unicolor | reverse complement strand
GGTTTTTACCTCAGGAAGAGGTCCTAGGGGGTATTTAGGGGTGAATGTCCCCGTGTTTGGGTGTTTTTGCCCGTTTTTGGGGTGTTTTTACCTCAGGAAGGGGTCCCAGGGGTATTTAGGGGTGAATGTCCCCATTTTTTGGGTGTTTTTGCCGGTTTCCGGGTGTTTTTACCTCAGGAAGGGGTCCCAAGGGGTATTTAGGGGTGAATGTCCCCGTTTTTGGGTGTTTTCATCCATTTTTTGGGTGTTTTTACCTCAAGAAGGGGACCCAGGGGGTATTTAGGGGTGAATTTTCCCATTTTTGGGGCAAATTACCCAATTTTTGGGGTGAATGTCCCCATTTTTGAGGTGTTTTTGCCCATTTTGGGGGGCTTTTGCCTGTTTTCAGCTGTTTTTACCTAAAAAAGGGGTCCCAGGGGGTATTTAGGGGTGAATTTTCCCGTTTTTGGGGTGAATGTCCCCATTTTTGGGGTGAATGTCCCCATTTTTGGGGGTTTTTACCTCAGGAAGAGGTCCTAGGGGGTATTTAGGGGTGAATGTCCCCGTGTTTGGGTGTTTTTGCCCGTTTTTGGGGTGTTTTTACCTCAGGAAGGGGTCCCAGGGGTATTTAGGGGTGAATGTCCCCATTTTTTGGGTGTTTTTGCCCGTTTTTGGGTGTTTTTACCTCAGGAAGGGGTCCCCGCGGGCGTTGGGCCCCACCACCTCCATGCTGCTGGTGTAAACCAGGGCCCGCACCCCCCCCGCGCGGCAACCGGCGATGACGTTTTTGGTGCCTGGGACCCCAGACCCACGGTCACACACAGAGCCCCCCAATTACCCTAAACCCC
>NW_010163478.1:22741-45218 GCF_000695765.1 Mesitornis unicolor | reverse complement strand
CTTGTCCCACTCGAGTCCTACTCGAGAGCGCGGGTTGAGCCCCAGTGAGTGACGGTTCCCGGAAAGGAGGCCCCAGGAGATGCCGCAGCCTCCCCGGGGGGTGAGGGTCACAGCCTCTTCTATTGCCTTTAAGTACCTGCGCCTAATAGTATCGGTGTTTGTAAGCTTTGCAGTGGGAGGTAGCATGAGTTATGTTTTTAGTTTTGTTCTATTTTATTTTTCTGTTTAATTTCCCTTGTATAGTTGAGTGGCATTGGACTAACAGTTTTTGCTGTTTGTTTCTACTCGTGAATTGACGCTTAGTTGTGAGTGCTAAAAATCAGGTGGTGAGCGTAAATAAAACTTGAGATACAAAGTCTTCACATGTGTCATTTTAGGAAACAGTCTACATTCAGGATCATAGCAGTTTTCTTAGTGCAAATTTAAAAGCTGTATAGGAAACTGGTGCTTTTTACCAAGGAAGTTACCACATTCCCAGAAGTTCATGTGATGAACATCTGCATCTGCAGGAGAGAAACTCCCTGAAACTAACGGCTGCAGCCAGTAAAGCACTCCACTGAAATCCTGGTGGTACCAGGTACTCTTTTTTTCCTAGTGTGACTTAAACGGGTTTGTGGTCCAGTTGGTCTTCTGATGAACTGGTGCTGTAATGAACGTAGCTGAAGCAATCACCTTCTTGGATGGTTTTTGTTGTCAGTTGCGCAATTGCAGTGAGCTCTGTTTTCCTTTGTTGTGGTGGTGTATGTTTCACCTTTAGTTTAATGAGTTTTTCTAGAGTGTTGCTTTTAAAAATTCTAATAACTGAAGAAAATTATTATGTGATGAATCTTTTTCCTCTGACTTGTTCGGTTTTACTGAGCATCACTTATTCTGTGAAGAGAGGTGGTTGACTTTTTGTGGGTTATTCAGTTTACTCTTTGGTTTTTTTAATACCGCTGGTAAGTATGATGAGGGATTTGTGAGTGATGGGTGTGAGGAACCAGTGATTAGTTGGCATGGGGCTTACTGAAGAAAGCGAGAGCGTATGTGTAGTTAGTGATCCATTAGTAGGACCGCTCACCGCAGTGGGATCACAAGCTCTTTATGAATTGGAGAGAAGGGAAAGTCTATAAATACAGTAACCTGCTGAGTGTATTTAGGAGCTAGGAATAGGTGAATTAATTGTTTGAGGACAGCAGAGCTCGTGAATATTGCTAAGAACAGGCAGAAGAAGAGGAGGGCTTGAATCAGACAAAAGGAGTGTTCAGATGTATATTGAATTAATTTGCAGAAAGAAATAACAATTTGAAATAGGTCAGGTGATAGTGTGAAGATTTGGTGCATCACAGTTGTTCTCAAGGAGGTGTCTGCACAGGGGAGGGAAGGAGGCATGAATACACGAAGGCAGAAGTTTTCTGTAAATTTCTGTGCCTGGTTCAAGGAATTAAGAGGAATTAAGACATAGGCTTTCAGAGTTGTTGTCTTCCTATCTGAGTGGGTTAAACCTCCAATCAGGACTGCACAGACAATAACAGAAAATAAAAGAGTCATGAAAGAGTTGCAGAGGAAATACTTTTTCAGCATGAGGTACAGGTTATTTATAAATAAAATGAAGGTTGTCAGTGGTAAGTTTCATTAGATGATGGGATAACTTTGGTGTTGGGTATTGATATTCTGTGGATATTTGAAAATGAGGTAGTAGATGAAGGCTGTGCGTACCTGTGTTACCCAGTTTCTAGCAATGGCATGGGATACCTGTGCTAGCTCGCTGATGGAGACCAGACTCAGGTGAGGACAGCATTAACTTCCTTTGGCACTGGTGCAGGCTCAGACTTCACAGCATTTTGTAACGCATCTGTGGCCAGATTCTTTCTGTGAGGAAAAAGGTTTTAAGCTGATGTATTGGGAAGCAGAAACGAACGTACATAGTACCTCTGGAGAATCTAGCAGGGAGAAGAGTAGCAACAGATAAAATAAGAGGAAATAATGCTAAAGGAACATCAACAATAGGAAATCTGGTCCATTTTCTGTTACAAATGTTAAGAATTGCAAAGAATTTTAATCCTTGAATGCATATTTAAGCAATATATCTTACCTTTAAAATAACTTAGTTGTAATAGACTTTATGAATAAGAGGCAAAATAGTGAGATTTACTCAAACTGCTCTTCAACACATGGAACAGAAACATGGCAGAACTAGTGAAGCAGTTTCTAAATGACAAAAAATGAGATTTTGAAGGAAATGTGTAATCTGCAGATACTTCTTTTAGTGAAACATTGAAGTAATCAAACCATTGAACAGGTACATAACAAAGGAGATACTGAAATGTGGTGGATTGCCTCAAAGCGTTTTACCATTTCCTGCACAGTTCCTGTTGTGGTTGTTTTTCTTTAAGTGAAGAATCAGGTGCAAAAAGATGAAGGATGAGAAAGACACAAGCATGGGGTGCACCTAGCTCAAAGAGAGGGTTGTGAGGAGAAAAGCAGGGCTTACCTCAGTGGGTTTACAGTCAGCTGGCTTTGCTTTTCCTGTCATTATGAAGCAAGCTTAATACAAAGTCTGTCTGAAAGAGAGGAAGCTTATGTTGAGAGGGGTAGTTCTGCTTCATGTGGTGTAACAAGTCAGCCCTGGTGGTGGTCACATTCTTGCACATTAAATAAAGCTGAAGCTGAGCATCCACTTGTCTCCTGGTGTCTAAAAGTTAGCATATTTGCAGCTCTGGTACACTGAGTCCTCTCTGGTCCGCTTTGTTTTCCTGATTTATAGTGTAGGGAAAATGTGTCCCTTTAGCCCATGCGTGCTACACCAAGCAGCCTCCCACTTGGAGATGCCCAAAATAGCCACCTACGATATTAGGACAAAAACCTCACCTGTTGCCTTTGTTTCTGAACATCTGTCAGCACTGGTGTCACCTCGCCCTATGGGGAAGACCGTGGCTCTGCTCCATAAGGACATCACCTCCCTTGGGACCTCTGCTGCTGAGACCTCCTCCAGCTCCACAACCCCACTTTTACCCCTCCTCACAGGAGCTTTCAGCTGGGGAGAGGACCAGCACAGAGCAAATCTGCTGTGCTATGTTGTCATGGTGGCTTCAGAAATACTCAAAAATAAAAGTACACAGGGATGTATAAAAAGAAGAGATCCACTATCACAGACAGGTTATGCCAGTCTGCCAGTGCTGACCGGTGGCCTTACTGCTGAAATCTCCTCTCTTTGCTGCCCAGTGACCTGGTATTGAGTTGGCCCTGCTGGCCTAAAATCATGGACATTTTTCAGGTATCATTTTAAATTTTCAAAATTTGGGTAGGTGTCGGGTAGTTTTTAAAGCACTGACTGAAAGAAAAATTCTTCTATTATTACTTCTTGATGTATTCAGTACATAACCCTGTAATTATTTCAAAAACTACTTGTAAGTTTAATTGGCATATTCTCTCCTGTTTCTTTGCTTTACATCTTCAGAGAGTCTTTCACCAGATGAAACTATCTCATTTTCAGTGCTGTTATTCTCATTAAGTGTCTCCTCTGTGAGGTACTCATTTATTGTTGAACCGGTTTGTAAAAATGAAGGCTTTTCTAAAGGTTTTGTCTAATCTTATTTTATATGCTTGCTTATTTTAATGAATTTATTACATATATCTAAAACAAAGTTAATGTTGAAATATTAACATGCAGTGCAGTCCTCTGTAAATGTTATAGCTGATGGCTGTGAAGACTGCGATACAATTACATCCCTAATAGTGGATTTTGGAGATGCTTTTGGAAGATGACTGTTCCATGTTCTTGCTATGATGTCCTTTCATTCACACTAGATGGCTTTCAGTGACAGACATAGGGACAGTACTGTAGTTACTTTGCCCCTTATTCATCTACAACTTCTACTACTTTGCAGGAAGTGTAGCAGCAGAAACGCTAGCTAATTAAATAATTATGGAAGAAGTTATACTAGTTCAAATAACTACATCAGAGCTTTAAAACTGAAAATGAAAATGAGTAGATAAGACATTCTGTAGTTTTCTTTATTCTGTGATTTGGATGTATATATTGTGATGTTTTCATCGTTTTTTAGTACCTCACTGCTGTAGCAATTTAATGGGTCTCTATCTCGCTCCTTATTATCATTAGTAGAGGGATATAGCCTTATCTTTCATCTGTTCAAACTCAGCAAAGCTGGAAACAGATATTTTGTTAAATGTAATTCTTTTTTGTAAATTCATTTCTAGCTGCATTGCCCTGTGACCTTTTCATCCCCACCAAGAACATTTCTGAAGGCTGCAGAATGTGAAAGTACAGATTGTGCCTCTGATGTTCAGTTAATTTTAAATGAAAAACAATAATGAATACCTTATCGAACAATAGAATATATCTTACAGCTGATTGTTACCGAAGGAAAGTTGTTTAGGTGTAATTAATTTAAAATTTTTATGTTTTCTTGAGAGCACTATCCCCTCTGCATTTCCGTTACCGGTGTATTTTTTTACTTTCACAGTGTACATCATGTCCAAGTAGGCTAGGCTCTAAGATTTTTTTTTCCCATGTCATGTTTTTCCCAACTGGTTCCGTTACAAAATGTGTCTATAATGGGAGTAGCACAATTGGGAACAGCAGCATCTGAAGGGGAGTGGCTGGCTCTCCACTGCCCCTTACTCCTTGGGACAGTGGCCGCTGCGAGGAATCGTTTCCCCGCAGCCTCCCAAATCTCTTCCTTGCTTCTCTCTTGCCTTCTGCAGAAACCATTGGAACGTGTTTTCTATAATAAATAAACCACAGGAGGGTTGAGTGAAGTGTCCTCCAAACAGGGTGGTAATCTAAGATTACTTAGAAACTTCAGTTAATACAGAACACGGCTTTGTGTTTGCTTAGCCAGGCTAATTGCAGGGAGCTTGTTACAGCAATGTGCTTAAACCAGCATGTTTCATGTCCTTAATATTTCATGGGTTTCTGAATAGATCCAATTTTTCAGCTACTCCTTAGCAGCTTGGATCTTGTGTTCTTGAGGGAAGGCCTGTGCCTCTGCCATGGTGCTGCAGGTCAGTTCGGTGTCAGCCTGCTTGAGCAGGTCTGCTGTGGTGGGGAAGGCTGGATGCTTGGTGGGCTTCGACTCTGTGATGTACCGTGCTCTTGGGTCAGATAGATCATCCAAGTTGTGCTGGAGGAGGTGCCCTGAGATAGGGTGGTGGATTTTGCCTGGGAGTGATTTTAAAATATAAGGTCTATGGGTTTGGAGAATTTCTCAGTTCACGCTGAATCTGTTTAGCTTTGTTGACATATTTTTAAATGAATTTTTGTTCATTGATGATGTGGTTTTCAGTACTTTCTCACGGAGAATTACTGAAATTAGAGATGGAGAAGGCACACTGAATTATGTGATTCTTCTTACTTCAAACTTGTCATGTGAAATACATAAAGTTTTCTGAAAGAGCCTTCTATGAACTCTACCTGTCATATGAAATGAAAAGGAATGCAGAAGTTCCCTAAGCAGTGGTTAGACTGAGGCCCAGCTCCTGTGATTCTGCTGATACTGTGTAGTAGCTGTAGTGTAGTGAAAGTATTCATAGAATAAGAGGTTGCTCGGGATTTTAAATAATTCTGCCAGAAATTAGGAGGAAACCAAGGAGAAATACAAGAAATTCCACATTGCAGACCCAAACCCAGAGTACTATCGGTCTGTAGTGGTGGTGTTACAGTGATTGATACAATTTTTTTGATTAAAAAAAGTTAGTTCAATTATTTTTCATGCAACAGAGTTAACTAGCTAAGCATTTTTCTCCTCAGACCTTCAGTAACAAGCTTCTAGATGATCTGAGTTTACTTCTGCTTGGTTTGCATCTTTTTCTGTTATCTGTGAGTGAACAAATTTCACTCAGTCTTTTTTAGTGGAAATTCCAGATTTTCAGAGAGTATTAATATATATTTGCAGGTTTTGGGAGTGGGACCTAAGTTAGAAATTAGATTTTAGAAAACAATGTCAGGCACTGAGGAAGCTCTCTGCCTAATTGAATTTCAAATGCTGATACTTACGGCAAAAGTTTACAGTCTGCAGACAAAGTATGAGCCTTAGAAAGTGTTTGTTAAAAAGTTCTGAAAGTATAAATTTCAAAAGGGGTGAGCTTTTGCTAATAGTTCACAGACCGAAGACAGAGATAATTTTGCTGCAGGTCATTTCAGCTGCTAGGCATAGTGCAGAAGTTCCTCAGAAAGAAAATGAATGACTCCGATTTCACATGGAACAAATAGTAAATTAGGTGCCAGGCCACAGATTTAGAGATTGCTGGGTTGTAAGAAGTTGGTGGTCATCACAGCTGGCTGCTGGGAGCATTTGCAGTTCAGTGCAACTGGTGCTCTCTTTGTGGCAATGACGAGCGGTGACCAAAGCCAGAGGTCAGTGGCAAGCAGTGGCATTTTGCTGCTTGTGTAAATGGTGTGGGATAAACTCCTACCGCAGAAGAGGATGCCCAAATCCACTATTTTGGAAGATAAATATCCTCTCTGCTCCTTTCACTGTTCTGAAACAGAGGGATCCAGTAAAATAAAAGTCTTCAAATCAGTAGTTTTCTCTGGTGTATGTGTGCTTTTCTACATGCAAATAAATTTTACAATAGGAAATTTGCAATAGGAAATCTAGTGAAACTGTATGGAAACAGACAAGGAATATTTGGGTGTCCTGAGTCAGTCGGGAAAAATGAAAGATGGTTTCAAATTAATTTTGAAATTTTTATTTGAACTTGGATGAAGCATTCACATCAGCATGTTATCCGATATTAAGGAAAAGCAGTTCTATTTATCGATGCTTAATGTATTTATGATAGGCATGCACTCATGTTTTCCTTCTGCGGAAGAAATGCTTTTCTTAGGTGTACTTGAGATATCTTTTCCCCATGTCAATTTATTTGCAGTTTGAAATTTTTCACTTCTCTCCCACACAGCCTCATTGATAAAATCACAGAATTGTTCAGGTTAGAAAAGAACTTTAAGATCATCAAGTTAAAATGTTATAATCTCCTAGTGTATAAAACAGGTATTATTTTTCAAGGTTTTTAAAATATTTCCTCTTGTTTTTATTAATTAGTGTTATATTATCAGCAGTGTTATCAGTTGCCCAAATTGCTGCTGTCGTGAGGGAGGTGTTTGATATTAATCTATGAAGTACATTTGATGAAATGTCCAGTGTTAAAAGCATTAAAACACTTCTAGCATTTTCAGATAAAATCTTTTTTATTTTTAACATTTTTTTTAGTACTACATGCATCATGAATGAATCTGCGTCAAGTGGAAATGGTCAAGATTTTGATGTATTTAGTGCTATGGACTGGAAGGATGGCATAGGTACTTTACCAGGAAGTGACCTAAAGGTAAGATACGCAATTTTTTAAATAAGTGAAATAAAAGTGTTAAATGCCAAAAGAATGCATTTCACAAGCTGGTGTGTAGGTATCAGCTTTCATGAATAAATCATGAATCTGCAGCTCTGAGTTAAGGCACTATAGTCTGTTAGGTTTTGGTTCTGGAGTTTCTTGATTCAATTTCTGGTGCTGGCATAGACAGCCGTCATCCCTGTAGGAAGGCATAAATTAGCACTGCCTCACTATATAGACTGGAGTAAGCAAGTGCACAAAATCCAAAAGAAACCTCAAAAGTTAAGTGTGAAAATTCAGTCCACTTAGAGTATTATATTGTTGTCTCACTTAGAATCTTTATACTGTCACTGACTCTCACAGTCTCATATTCTTAGTTATTTTTATTTCCAAAAATAGTTTATTTTTGCTTTGCTTTTGTCATGTGAATGCCTAGAAAAATGAATAAAGTGAGTGCTTCTGAGCTTGGTATAATTTAAAAATCTAAATTATTTAGGAATAGTCCTTTTACATTTTTCACCCTGTTTGTATTTACTAAATTAAATTATAACAATTTTGTTTTCAAAATATTTTATGTATTAGTAAAAAGTATCAGATAAATAAACTATGTTCTCACAAGATACCCTTTGCTCTGTTAGCTAAAAATAGTTTCAATATTAGAGACTGTCTTGCAGCTATTTTCTGTTAATTATAGTCAATATCTTAATATAATTCCATTAGGGTAACATTGATGAGGTTTTCTCATAGTTTATTTTTTGAAGGTAATCTCACAAATTAATTAGAAGATGCATGGGTTTTAGAAGAACTTTATATGCCATGGTGGCTGGTACAATTTCTGTTGTTGAAGTAGAGTCAAAAAATATTTGAAATTCAAATACAAGATACAGATGTTGTGAGTGTGTTTTTCTGGTGGTTTTTTTTTGGTAGATTTTTTGTGTGGTGTTTGTTGTTTTTATTTTTCTGTTTGGGTTTTTGTTTGGTTGGTTGGTTTTTTAAAAATCACAGAGTCATAGAATAGACTTGCAGAATAACCTCCTTTGGAAAGGACCTCAGGAGACCAACCCTGTCCACACCAGACCTCAGGCTGACTTGGATCAGATTGCTCAGGGCCTTGGCCAACACAGATTTGGTTATCTCCAAAGTTGGAGATACCACTCTCTCGATGGGCGACCTGTTCCAGCATTGGCTACCCTCATAGTGATTTTTTCCTTTTACTGATGCTCAGTTGGAATTTCCCTTTTTGCAGCTTGTACCTGTTGCCTGTTGTCCTTTTACTGTGCACATCTGAGAAGAATCTGACTCCATCCCGTCTATATCTTCCCATTAACTACTGGAAGACAGCAGTAAAATCTCTCCTGTTCTCTCAGCTTCTCCTTGCATGTCGTCTGCTACAACCCCTACTTGTTCTGGTGGACATCTGCTGGTCTTGCTCCAGTATGTCATTGTCTCTCTTGCGATGGACACAGTAGTCTGTATGTGGTCTCATCAGTATTGAAGAGAGGGGACCAGTCAGTTCCCTCGATCTGCTGACTCCCCCCTTGCTGAAGCAGCCCTGGATGCCCCTTTGCTGCCAGGGCGTGTTGCTGACTCACGTTCAACTCATAGGTGTTCTGCAAAGCTGCTTTCAAGTAGTCGGCCCCTGGCTGTACTGGTGCATGTAGCTGTTCTATGTCAGGTGTTAGGGCCTTGCATGAGCTTTTGTAGAGCTTCATGATATCTTGTTAGCCCATTTCTTCAGCATGTCAAGGTCTTTCTGAATAGCAAACTTGCCCTTTAGTTTATCAGCCACTCCCCCCAATTTGGTAATTTGCTTTTGCTGCCTGTACACATACAGACGCCTTTCTTGTTGTCTGTGCTAGTTTCTTCTCCAGCTGAGTTTTGAATTTCCTAGTTCCATGGCTGTGCACTCCTATATACCTTCTCTATTTAACGTTTCCCCAGTTTAGCCTTCTGCGTACTTTTCCATTTGAACTAAGCCAGGAGTCCCTAGTTCATTCATGTTGGCCTTCATCCACATTTGCTTAACTTCTTGCACATCAGCATGCGTCGTTCTCATGGTGTGAGGTCCCTGGAGAGATATCCAGATCTCCTGGACCCATTTATCATTTAAAGCAGTCTTCTATGTAATCCTGCCAAGCAGGTCTCTGAACAAGCCAAAATCTGCCTCTCCTGATGTCCAGTGCTGCTATTTCAGTACTTGTTTTGCTTGCTTCTTTCAGGATGTCAGACTTCACCATCTTATGGCTGCTGCTGCCAAGGCTATCATCAGCCTCCACATCCCTGACCAGTTCTGGATTTTTTTAAAAAGTCCAGGCTTTTAAAATTCCTTTCTATTTTAATAAGCAACATTGTGTGAAAGGCAAACATAATACTGAAATGTTTGAGGAATACAAAAGGGAACAATGCAGGAAAATATAATAATCTTATATAAATCACTGGTATGTGCTTTGTTCAGTTCTTGTTGCCCTCTGTCAAATGAAACAAAACCAAAGCAAAGGTTGGGTCATTAAGTAGTAGAGGAATGGGAAAGCTTCCATAAAAAGCAAGGGAAGGGACTGGGAGGTGTAGCTGAGGGTAACTTCAAGAAATCATGTAAGAAGATTCTTAACTATGTTCAGGAAAGCATGAGCTTCATTTTAGGGTTACTATTCTGTTTGGTTTTTGAGTTTGTGTTTATTTGCTTGTTTGTATTGGTTTGGGTTTTTGTTTGTTTGTTTCAAATTTTTATTTATTTTTAGTTGGAAACAGGTATTTGATTTTTGGACAGAGTTTCTTTCTTTGGTCCAGGCATTAGGGAAGACACAATCAGAGATGCGATGGTAATGTACCCAGAATGATGAAAGATACAGAGAGAATTGACCGGGCAGCTCATTCAGGTCTTTTTTTGTAGTTTTAAATACAAAAGCAAAGGGTAACTGGATGAAATTGAAATGAAGCCATTCTGACACTGACTGAAGGAATAATATTTTTTAACAATATAGAATTAGCCTGAGGAGCTCACTGGACCAGGGAGCATCAGACTCAGTGAAATATTAGGCATTTTTTTAGATACCAAACCAGTTTGAACTGTTAGAACAGTAAGAATTACTAAGCTTTCAAGATAATTGTAACATTTTTCAGGGCTGCTTCTAAATGCTGATAGTTAAAAGGTTGACTAATCCCTTGAAACTGTGCATGTGATTGTGGAGGATATGTTATGCTCTTTGTGGAATTTGCAGAATAAGGTTTATGTGGGTGGTTTACCTGAACGGTTCTGATAACAAGAGTATTTCAATACTGTGTCCCGAACCTAAAGAAAATGGCCTTACATAGCAGTTACTTCTTGTAAGCTTGCATTTGTCTTTCAAAAATTATAATAGACTTGTTGCACTAAAGATGTCAAACCATTGCTGTGTATTTACATGGAAATGCATTGAAAAATCCTGTGAAAACAGTGTAGTAGCAAGATGCACACATCCAAAGATTCTGGTTTTACAGCTTGGTAATAAAGTGCCCTTCTTTTTAATAATAAGTAACAAGGGATAGGTGAACTATTCATTGCAGGCAATGTATTACATTCTCACATTTAGTCTTTTGTCTTTGAGCACTCAGATTTGGTAAACTATATTGTATGAGCATATTTCAAGTTGAACATATACAAAACATTGAAGTATGGCTTTTTAATATAGAAGTTTGGGGCAGTTACCTGCTTGAAGTCCTTATTTTTAGTCATGTAAGTCATAGGGCATTTGCTTGTCTTTACTGCTTGCATGATGTAGTTTCATGCTTATTTTTACATATGCACTTCTTAAGAAATCTTTTGTGTGCTATATTAATATCCAGCCTCCTCAGATTAGCAACCATATCTGAGCAACCATTCTTTTTAAGAAGCACTTCATTTTCATGAATACAACTTCCTGTGTGAATAAAAGCTGGTGAAGAACCCTAAGTAGTGCAAAATGCTTGAAACATTTACAAATAATGTTTCTTAATATTTTCTTATAATTGCTTACATTTAACTTTTCTTATGACATAGAAGAACAACTAAATCAGAAATTGGAAATTGCATTATTTCTTTTTGTTACAAAGGCCCATGGGCAGTTTCATGCCTACCAGACTTGACTGGGATAGCCTGCACCAGGGGGCACTCCCTTCCCAGTCTAATCAAAGCAAGGGAGCCCAGGCAGATACCAAGCCTCTGTTCTCAGCCGTGCCATGGACTCTTATGTCTGCAGCTGTTTCCACATTGGTAAAATGCTGAAAATGTTCTTTTCCTATGATTTTCTGCAGTGTTGTTAGATTTTTGTCACGCATAGTTGGAGAAGACTGTGGAAATACGTATAGATTTTGTTAAAACTCTTTAGCAGAAGTAGTCATGAAATAGTTTATATTTCTTGAAAGCTGCTTTGAGCGTGCTGTGTGACAGATAAATAGTGACTGTTTGTGGAAAGCGCTAGAATTAAAAATTATACAGGAGATGAGGAGAATTAAAAATTGTACAGTGTGATGCACCAAAGACTGAGAACAGTAATTTTAGCATTGTATATTAGTTCTTTCAAGATGTTTAAATAAAACAGAAAACTTGAATTCCAGTAGAGTTTAAAATGGTTTACAAATTACAGGATGCCTTCATGTGGCAGGCTAAGTAATGTATGCTCATCTGAAAAACGTCATTGCTTACCAGTTACTCTGCATGGTGTGAATGTAAATTTGAAATATTATTATCTTTTTCTCTTTTTTTTTAAAAAAAAATCTCTGTGCCTGGTGCAGGCAGTAACACTATCACTTCAAGATTTAAATGTGCTCATTAAATTGGAAAAACTGTAATAATTTACAGCACTTCCTTCTGCAGTGACAGAAGTTTATGAAGTACTTCGTAATAAGTTCTAGTGCTTGTGTTTGGAAAGTGAGCTGTTACATACTGCATGGACAGAATTTTGGTCATTATTTCCAGCTTAAAAATTGTGCTTGAAAGGAAAAAAAATCATTATGAAGAAATTAACCTATAAATAGAGTTGGGCAGCTAATATTGTAGGAAACCATCTCTAATAGTGGAACATGAATGGTGGAATAATGGTCAGTGATGCTCGGTATTTCCAGCTGTGCTGTAAAGGAGGTAATGGTGATTCAGAGTGAGTGCTGTGTTTCTAGATGCATAGGTACAGCAGCTCAAGGCACTGAAGTGTGGTGTTCCACCTGCCCGTTCTGGATTTGCGTTCAGGCTTGCTTGAGATAATTAACATTTTGAAAACATCCGATTTTTTTTTCTCACATGATTATATGTCAGAAATACTGGTAGTGTCTCAGGCAGTAAATAACGACAGTGCTTTTTTAGTGCAAAGGTATTTTTGTCCTCACGCAGTGACATTTTCTGCACTGAATCTGGGGAGGCATTTCTCTCTTGGGAGAGGCCCTGAGAGTGTCCTTGGGAAACATCAGCTACCGAGAACCAGTTAAATCACTGCCTGAGCTGGAAGGATGTTATTCCAGGGAGAAGATCAATTCCCTTCAGGGAAGTTGGTAAGGGGGTAGCTCAGGGAGGAGAAAGCAAGGCAGAATAGACTTTCTCAGACTACGTGTGAGCCCCAGCAGATGTACCTAGTAGCCTGGTCTTTTCTACGTGGAAGTAACTTTCTTTGGTTGCAATCTAATGTAATTAATTAGTTCATGCTGTGCTTCATTGCCATAGATTTCTGGCTAAAACTTTGCATTGTCATAAAATGATGTAACCTTATTTAAAAAAAAAAAAAAGACCAGAAAGGAAATTTCACTATTAAAATTGCTAAAACTCCAAAGCCAAGAAATGCTGGAATTAGGTTCGCCTTTGGATCTTTAACTGGGCTTCCCCATATGTAGTCATGGTAGAATCTTCACTTACACGATCATGTCCTGTTTTACCACAATATTTACTGTGTCTTTTGCTGTAGATGCTGTTAGACATGTAAATAACTGGGCATCGGATTTCAGGAAGGAAAAGGAATAGTTTTGTGATTAATGCAGGTAAATCCCACACAGGAAAGCTTAGTGCTGCACTTGCTTCTACCACAGCCTTCCTGTGCGGTGCTGAACAACTCCCTGGAACCAAAACTTTGGCAGGTAGCCATTATTTTTTGTTATTTGTCACTTGCTTGAGTTCCCCATGAGATACTAGCTTTTGGTATTTAGAAATATCCTGGCTGAAGTAATTTGGAGTCAGAGTTGCTTTGTAGGTCGACTTCTGGATCAATAAGCATCTCTTGGCAGGCCTTGACTTCTGACTGTTGCTGATTTATGTGTCACCTTAAGAAAGTCTGTTCAGCTGCAATTTCCTACTCAAGTGGAGATAATAAGGCAGACTGAGTTTACAGTGGAGAGAAGTCATTGAGAAGCCCTCTGGTACTAAGATAATTCTTGAGCACTCAGGGCAGAGGAGGGGAGGATTGGGAGAGCCTGAGGAGCATCTAAGAATAAAGTAGATAAACATTACTGCAGACAAGGCTGAAGTATTGGCGGTTTGCTGGGGAAATGTCAGTCTCTCTTGCTAAAGGTACATGTTTTCTGATGGTAACTAAGCTTTCAGTTCAGAAGTGATGAATCTTTCTACTTTTATTTTTTTGAAGGTTGTAATTTGATAGTAATCCTTTCCTGCTTGTGCCTGCCCAGATAGGAAAAAAACCTTCCCTTTTGGATGCAAATTGTTCTCTTTTCTTAGTTACTTCAGGATTAGCCTATTGCAATGTTACTGAAGCATCTTAAAACCAATTGAAGGTTGCTTGAAGTGCTTGCTGACAGCATCGTTCCAGTGAGAGGAGGTCTGGCCCTGCCCCATGGTCATGATGTGGAATTTAATCTCTGCAGATTATAATTTAGGGATCCCTAAACAGCCTGGGATCCTACTTATTTTTTTATCTTTTGCTGTACTTGCAGAGCAGGGGCATGCAGACAGGATCCTTTCTTGTCATTAGAGAAAGGGAAGAGTCAGGTGCAGGGCCACGTTCCTCTGACCTCTGTCCCTGGGAGAGTCAAGATTTTGGGAACAGGCAGGCATCAGAGGGTCACATGTTACTGAATGCTTTGAAATAAGCTGGGAGCAGAGTACTCAGAAGGATGAAGATACAGGAAGAGATATTTTTATGTTCTTTTGTAAGTGGCTGAGAACAGAAGTTTTGTTTCAGGAATTACTTCTCACTGCACTGTAAAAGTAATTGCTGAAGTGCCCAAAGCTTATTTAGTTACAAGCTCTATGTTTGGTGAGTTTTTAAGAAAACAAACATTCATTCTACTTTCAAACTGTGTAGAGTAAATAAGACTGGCTTTACTGCTTGAAGAAAGAGTATAAAAATACCCAACATCTGCCTCATTTTCTGAATGCTCTCCAGCCTCTGCCTGGGGCAGGGTTTCTGTAGAAAAAATAGTATGTGACCATGCATGTAAAGACTGTATTGCACACACACAGAAGAGGAGAATGGTTAAATGGACAAGTTCTGGCATTTACTAGCTTATTCAGCTTAAGTAATATGGAAAAAATAGTTTGTCATTTAGCAGGATGTGGTTGGACAATACAGTGTCTATAGACAATTCATTTGCTTTAAAAAGAGGAGGAGCTCTAAGATGCCAGAAAGGCTCCGATTTATCCAGGCAGTCCCACTGAAATCACTGTGATTAAATGGTAATTAAAATCAAGAATGATGCAGTTTGCTAACCAGAGATCTGAGTGTAGTTTTTTGGCTTGTATCACTGAAGTCCCAGGTGTTAGTCTGTTACACTGCTCTGTAACTCTGCTACTTTAAGTTTAGTTACTTATAGGCATAAAGAGCATTTCCTCAATTTACTTTTGTTTTGGAGAATACAGGTTTTGCAGGCTGCTTCTGAGCTAGTCCACAATCACACTGTTGTAGGGTCAAGAAAAGTTTTGTTCCTGAAGTTACAGTCAGAATGCAGCAACAGTTGTCTTTATTGCAATGAACTCTTTGTCCTTACCTTGCCCAGTAGATGGTAGTGTTGGCTGCTTTTTCTAATTTATTTTAAAGCTGTGAATTGAGATGTGTGAGGTTGTTTTTTTTTCGTACTTTGCACTTCAATTATAATTCCTTTTTCATCCTTTTTATTTCTGCCCAAATATTTTTACCTTGTATAAGACAGTAGCAGCCTTTATTCTGATTTGATCTCTGTGGGTACTGATGAAGTCTTGTACGCTCTTAAAAGTGCACAAGGAACAGCAGAGATAGTCTGATGTTTGTTGCTCTGTATTAGACACATGCAATAGTGAGGACTTAATTTGGAACTAGATTGTGTATATTTCTTCCCAATAGGTTTGAATTTCCAAGAATTCTACAATATGGTAGACATTTCGCATTGTTTGCAAATTTATTTTTATGCCACATAGTGATGCATACTCAAAGTATTTTTATGAAATGTGGAGAAAGAGAACAGAAAGCCCTTTTAACATATCGTTCCCCCTACATAAAACTACAGAGTGCCTTCCAGCCAGCATGATCAGGCCAAGAACTTCCATTAGAAATGGAAAGGTCCTAAAGCCACCAGAAGAGGGACTGCAGATGCTTAGTCACATTTACTGAGAAAGTGAATTTCCATGGTTGAGCCCAGCACATGGTGGGCAAAGAATGATGGGCTGATAGGAAGAACAGAAGGAGCTTGTGCTTAGCCTAAAAAAATCAAGTTTGGGGGTACATAATTTCTTGCTTTGAAGTTATGAACAGTAAGAGCTATGTAATCCATAGGGTAATACTGGGTTAAGAACAAATGGGTATAATCTGACTATGAATAGATGTAAATGAAAAGTTATAAGAAAATCTTTTGAGAAAGAAATTTAGGAATGGACTTCAGTCGACGCACCGGTAACAGAAAATCTGACTATGTCTCTATTGCATCTGAAACATTTATGAAATACTTTGTATGATACTGTTACCTGAAGTAAGCAAAGGCTTCATCTAAGTGATTTAAGATACTTGTTCCAGTCCTGTGTAAATTTTAGTGCAATTTTAATTTTAAAAAAATGTTTATTGATAATTATTTTGATCCCTGTGGAAGAACTTAGCATATGGAGAGGCAGAAATGGTTCAGAAAGTATTTATAATGTTTGATTATTATTTATTTAAGCCTTGATTTCTGCCAATATGTTCTTTATTTGTTGAATGAACATTAAAATGTTCCTAGGGATTAAATTAACACTCAGATAAAATGAAGTCCTAGTATATAAGAGCATCATTTCCCAAGAATGTGAAAATGTATCTCAGTTCTGAGTGGAAGGAATCTCTAATGATGTTTAGAAGGAAGCTGCTGTTTAATTCCCTTTTGATCCTTGAGGAAACTGCTAAACAAGGCAGCTAAGCAAGTTATGAGTTGTATACTTGCCCATTAACAGCTGGACTTCTCCTGCCAACTCAGTTTATTATATATTTGTGTTAAAAGAACTTAAGTAACTTGAAAATGTGTATTTTTGCCCTTGTTGATCACCTGTACAGGAAACTTTGAAAGTTAAATTTTCTATCCAAGTGTTACATTTATTTTTGTTTATCTTATTTTAGATTAGCTTGTGAAAGCTGTTGAGGTTTCGTTATCTTCTTCTTCGCCTTCTGATCTTTTAAGACCATTTGTACTATTGGATAGGATAGAGAATTATCTTCTTAAGAAGTTACTTAAAATTTGTAAACAGCCATTTGACAAAAGTCAAGTAAATTAAATTCATACCCATCAATCTTTATAATTCATTCTCTTTTAAACATTGAAGTGACAAAAAATAGGCTGCTTTGTGAGATTGTTTAAGAACTACTTGATAATGGCCTGACTTTGTTTCCATCAATGGGAATTTTACTGCTTGCTTTGATGAACACATTTTAAGGAAAATCTCTTCATCCAGTGCAAATGTATATATTTACAAGGAGTTTTGTGACTTAAAACCAAATTTTTCCTTCTCAAAAAGGAATCCATCCTCAGAAATAAGCTCAATGGCACCATTTCCTTCCCTCTGTATCACCTGCTACAGGACTGCTCTTACTATATTTTAGCTTGGATCACCAAAACTAGAGGAAATATTATGACAGAAACTTTACCTTTACTTTTTTTGTCGCCTACTTTACAAGTAGAAGAGGCTTAGGAATGTGGTGAATTTTTTCATAGACACATCAACCACCATTATTCTAGATACATTTTTGTCATGCTTCCAACAGTAGACACTAGTTGGCACATTGCTCTGGCAGCTCTTACCCCGTGGTGGCTTTGTGCAGCATGCTGCTCTGTACATCTATTTTTCCTGTTCTCAAGCAATTAATCTCTGTCACAAGTTTTTCATTGCTTTTCCTCCCCAGCTAAAACCAGAGTACGACTCCCCAGGTCTGAGGCATTTTTCTGGTCAGCTATGAAGAGCTCAGTGTACACAGTAATGCTAAAGCTGTAGCTGGGGAAGCAGTGAGCAAAACTAGACACATCTGCTTCATGTTTGCATCCGAACAGATGCCCTCCTGCCTGCTAAGGCAGTAGCAAGTGTTTACTCTCCATCACTTAGTCCATCTTGGTGTGGTGGCTCAACTGCTGAAGAGATGCTTCCTTAATGGTTCATCTCTCACTGCCGTGTACAGTCACCAGTGAAAGGGTAGCTGCGAGCAGCCTTCATTGCAGTCATCTGTCTTTTGTCATTTGATGCCTGTCAGTCATTCCTCTGAAGCCAGAAAGGCTGGCAGGTCGCTGCATTAACTAGGGTGACATCCTTGCATATCACAGAAGGCCCTGATGGAGGAGGAATGTATGTATAGTGTCAGGGCTGAACATCGATCGGATCATGAGGAAATATTCCAGGTATTAATTGGACTGTTCAGAAATAGGTTTGGTGTATGGATGTTCCAGCTGATGCTATATGAAGGTGCGAGAGAGTTTCCAGAAGTTGGTTAGTAACCTCCCTCTGACCTGCTGGTTGGTGAGTTACAGCACTGTGTTTTGATCTGTGCTTGCAGCCTTCTTGCTGAGCCAGCTGTTGCAGAGTTAGGGCTCTTGGAAGCAAGGAATTGGCTGGAACTGGCATCCACCTTTTGCAGAGGCAGCAAAGCATGAATAGCATAAATGAGCTTAACCAAAATAGGAGTCAGGCTGGGCGCTTAAGTCAGCTGTAAGACACAAACTGGAGTATGAGCATGTGGTGTTACTGCATTTGGTTGCTTTTCAAAGCTGAACTCCTGGCCTTTCAGTCCAGATGGATTTGTCGACAGTTTGTCCACACTGGTGTATCTGTTGTGAGTGTAGCTAATTGCAAGTAAAAATCTTGGCTCCGGAAGTCATTTGACTGTGTGAGTTTCTCTTCTTCTCCCTCCGCTCAGCTTACTATTTCTGAGCTGCTCTCATTCCTTAGGACCTGGTGGCTCTTTGCAAATGGAAGGACTGTATTAGTGAAAGCACACTGTTGTGGTATGTACGTCATGAGTTTCATCCTGCTTTCAATCAGAAAGGCTTATTTTTGGTACTGTACTGTATCTGGGTCCAAAGTGAATGGGAAGGATTCATCCCACAGTCTCTGTAGGCACACAGATCAGCATAGTGGCAGGCAATTCTTCCCCTTCTCATTTTCCCAAGGTAATGTTGCCTTACTAGAGAAAAAGAAAAGAAAAGAAAAGGCTTCCTGCTACTGCCCTGAAGGAATATTCACACAAGTGGGTGCTGGGGAGCTTTGAAAAACTCTCTCAACCATAACTTTTCCTGTTGACCTCTGTTGGTGAGAGCACCTCACTTGCTAGAGGCCTGTCCTCTGTGGCAAAGCTCAGAGAGTTGCAGCCCTTCACTGTTGAGAGCAGACTTACCATGAACAGACCGCTGTTTGGAGTTCAACCCCTGTAATCACCTGGGCCTGCAAACCACGTAGTGACTGGGAAGCTGAGGTTTATTTTCATCTGGTAGCACTATAATTGTTACAGCATTTGGAAGATGCTTTTCTGCTGGCAGCAGGATGGATCTGACTCCTGGTGCTCCTGTGTAAGCACAGCATGTGGGCTATTGTGAAGCCTTGCTTCTGGCTGACAGTAATGCCACGTTCAGCGTGTAATTAAACAGCTCATAAACTGCCTTGAGATGTTTGTTTATGTGCACTTTACAGCAGAGAAGTACTGTGCTCTCGGAGGATGCTGAAATATCTGTACTCTGTGAAGCATTTGTATTTGACGTTCAGTTCCCATTTCCTTGAAAAAATACTCAGTAACTGGAGTGCGTTATTTTGCTGGCAATGAAAAGCATGTAGTTAGGAGATTTTACCATGAATTTCTGTTACTGATTTTTTGATTAATGTGTGTAAGTTAGATTTTGATCTGCATGTGGAGGCATCTATATCAATATCTATTACAAATTAGTATTTTTAAGTAACAAAATAAGTTTGCATTTTGCGTGATGACCACAAGCCAGCAATGTACCCTTGCGGCCAAGAAGGCCAATGGCATCCTGGGGTGTATCAGAAAGGGGGTGGTTAGTAGGTCGAGAGAGGTTCTCCTTCCCCTCTACTCTGCCCTGGTGAGACCGCATT
The DNA here is from genome assembly GCF_000695765.1 of Mesitornis unicolor. NCBI lineage: Eukaryota > Metazoa > Chordata > Aves > Mesitornithiformes > Mesitornithidae > Mesitornis > Mesitornis unicolor. The sequence goes on along the minus strand of NW_010163478.1, from coordinate 25,408 downwards.
TGGAATATTGTGTTCAATTCTGGGCCCCTCAGTTCAAGAAGGACAGGGAACTGCTGGAGAGAGTCCAGCACAGAGCCACAAGGATGATCGAGGGAGTGGAGCATCTCCCTTACGAGGAGCAGCTGAGGGAGCTGTGTCTCTTTAGGTTGGAGAAGAGGAGACTGAGGGGTGACCTCATTAATGTTTATAAATTTGTAAAGGGTGAGTGTCAGGAGGAAGGAGCCAGGCTCTTCTCTCTGATGTCCAATGACAGGACAAGGGGCAATGGGTGCAAGCTGGAACATAGGAGGTTCCATGCGAACATGAGGAAAAACTTTTTTACTGTGAGGGTGACAGCACTGGACCAGGCTGCCCAGAGAGGTTGTGGAGTCTCCTTCTCTGGACACATTCAAGGCCAACCTGGATGCGTTCCTGTATGACCTAGTTTAGGTGATCCTGCTCTGGCAGGGGGGTTGGACTGGATGATCTTTTGAGGTCCCTTCCAACTCCTAAGATTCTGTGATTCTGTGATGATAGAAACAAGAAAGGCTTGTTTCAGGTTCCTTGGGGATAAGCAGAAAAACGTAGAAATTGGATAATATGGTGAGGGCACCATGTAAAAACTATGATGGTGAATAGAAGAAGATGCTATAAGAGAGTATTAGTAAATTTTTACTATACTCTATGACATTGGTTTTGTCTTACAGTTTAGAGTGAATGAATTTGGGGCCCTGGAAGTGATTACAGATGAAACTGAGATAGAAAGTGTTAAAAAGGCAACTGCTACCACAACCTGGATGGTTCCAACCGCTCAAGAAGGTCAGTTAAGAGGCGGTAAACATTTTCTGTGGTAGACTGTATTTTGTTTAATATATCAGTTTTTCTTAAAGATTGCTCCAAAATAAAATAATTTTATTTGTTTTAATGCACAGAGTATCTCTCATGATGTTACCTATTTCTTGGGTTGTGAATAAGCATGAAAATTAACGCATTTTAAGTTAAAAGGAAGTAATTCCACTGCTAAACATCTGAAGTCCAATTACAGCCACAATTTTTTCTAACAGTATTTTTTTCTAAGTTTAAAATCAATATTTTCCCTCAATTTATTTGCAAAATAGTAAATTTCGTATTTAAAATTATTGAGAATTTTTTAGATGTTATATTTGTTGCGCTAGTACTCTATAGACTGCCCACAGAGTTTACTAACTGCCTGCATTTGTGACCAAAGTACCATGCGCACACGTTCCTTCACACTGTACTGGATGCTACGCAGTTGCTGCCACCAATTTCAGTGTATGTCTGCACTGCTGCCTTCCACCTGCTGACTGTGCTTTTTTACAGTATTAAAATTAGTGTATAGTAACTATTTATGTTTCTCTTGAATGATATATTTCTAATAGTTGTAGTATCTGTCTACTAAATAAGGTGTTTCCTGAATTTAAAATACTGATATAAGGAAGCGCCTTTTTTGTTCAAGGAAAGTTGGTTTACATAGTTGTGATGTGACTTCTATGGATAGATGAAACATTTATATCAGTGTGAAAGTAGTTTAGGTCTCAGCTGTAAGGTCTGAAGCTTCAGCCCACAGCTACTCTGTTCTGTAGGCCTGTCTCCAAGGCAGTGATCATGACACAGGATTAAAATCTGTGATGAGAACGACAAAGATGTGATGGCATAGTAGCACTACAGGTTCTCTCCCTAGACTGAGAGATCATAGTAAAGCACACTTGAGGAAAAGCTTCTTTACTGTGAGGGTGACAGAGCACTGGAACAGACCGCCCAGCGAGGTCGTGGAGTCGCCTTCTCTGGAGACATTCAAAACCCACCTGGATGTGTTCCTGTGCAACCTAGTCTAGGTGATTCTGCTCTGGCAGGGGGGTTGGAGTAGATGGTCTTTCAAGGTCCGTTCCAACTCCTAATATTCTGTGATACAACTTCATCCCCTACCTGCTAAACCTAAAAAAACCCAATGTTGCTACTGAATTGAAGTGTATTTGTGAACACATAAACATACCAAGTAAGCATCCTTCTACTGCCTTACACTATTTTTGATTAATTTAATGCACCCCAAAGATAAAAATATTGCTAAAATTTTCAGTTGTGATAGGAAATAGTTGTTTTGAACCACTAATGATGCTGGAGTATAAATATAGCACATAAATTCTATATTCTTCTAGTGGAGATAGTCTGTACATGAGAGTCCATTTGACTCTGCTTTCAAAGACAGTAAAGTGCTCAAGCAAAAGAAAGAGACTTGAAATTTGCCCTTTGGGTGGATGCAAAGTCAACGACCAGCTCTAGAAGCTGGAGGACTTGACAGTGCTTCATACTTGCCTGTGAGTGAAAGAAACAGCATCCTCTCCCAGGTCACACACCTTTTGCAGGGAAATTGTAGCTTAGAGTGAGTGCCATTTGAAAATGTCTTTGTTACACATTAGTGATTTTTAACTTCTGGTAGACCTCAGGCAGGCTGAGTGATAGCTACTGCTGTCAGAGACTGTAGAATGTAGTCAGTGATTTGCTTCCAGAAATAAGTTAACTGATTGAAAGGTGACTCCCCTCAAAACCTTTTTTCCCAAATGACACTATGTATAGGTCAAAAACGAGGCACGTCAGCAGGAGATGAGGTGATGGACTCCATGCAGTGATGACTTTGTGGGCAGTCAGTGCAGTGCCTGTCACAAAATT